>NC_074711.1:72250321-72435321 GCF_947242115.1 Biomphalaria glabrata
ATATATATATATATATATGCCTACCTATATAATCTATGTGTAGAAACAGAAATAAATCTATATAATTATAGATCTATAAATTAATTATTATAATTAAACAAACATGATATTTTCAACTAGGCTACATGTATTCTCTGTCTCTTTCTTTTATTTCCCATCCAAGGACCCTCTTCTTTTCATAATTTGGATGTTCGTTTTGTTACATCCCCTCCCTCCCATAGATGCTTATAATTCTTTCATGACTCTCTCCTCCTTCCCTCCACTGCCTGTATGATAGGTTGTGACACTACACGCTTAGTGTATACCTCTCCTCACCACCAGCGCTCGCCTGGCGTGATCACCTGCAGTGGGCATGGTCTCTGGCTTCAAATTAGCAGCCCGCACTTTTTCTTTCATTCATAAATTATATATTCTAGATATCTCGATCTAGGTCACATTTATTTATTGAAAAAAATCATAGATTTATTAATCCCAATAATATTTCTTATTACGATTTTGCCTTGTGCACTATAGGAGAATGTGTTTAATTCATTATTATTCATTGAAACACCTCCTTTTTTAATTTTATTTAACAGCTAACAGTATGAATGTGATTGGAATGTCTTTCTAAAGATGTTTGGAAGCTTATTTTGATAGATCCACCAGCCTACGATCAAACAGGCTCATAATATAGCCTTCATCCCTTATATGGGTATGAATTGCCGGGGGAGGTTTAAACAATAGCTTTACATACTTGGTTACCGAGAATCTAAAAAACTGCCATCTGCTTTGGAAAAGCGGAACAAAAATACAGGAACTTATCTTAAATTGGACATGCACTGTCCCGAAACATCGTTTTTAGCTCCAAACATAAAAACAAATTAATTATAAACAAAAAAAGCGACGTGTTTCTAAAAGGAGAATTTGATGAGCTGTGCCTAATATAAGAAGCTACTATAGATCTAGTAAGTTTATTAGACCCAGACTCTACCTTGTTTAAGTTTTTTCACAGGGGGTTGATTTTCTATCATTTTGTCCATAATTTCAAAATTAATCTAGATCTGTAGATCTAGATCTACTATTAACAATAAATATCAATGTAAATAAAATCCAAGACAAAATTTAGTTGGCCTTCATAGTTACCGCCAACCTAAGGTAGCAGAATTCCCACAATTTTTTCCGCTAATTTTAATGCATTTGTTAACCAAAATAAAACTTGTAATTCTACATCCATAGCAAAACTTGGAATCTTTAGTTTTAGTACTAATTTCTTGAAGCATTTTGATTACTAATTTCTCAAACGGAATTATAAAACTCAATGCAAATTTTTAATTATTTCATTTATCTATAAATATGTTACCAAAATAAATGTTAACTATTGCTGCGTTTCATATAACAAATTAGGCAACACAGAAACTTTATCTAGATCTAGTCTTCCATAATTTCCTGGCATGGAAACAAATATGGCCTCTACACGTGTATTATAGCTAAATAAGTAAATTGTATCAAGTTGATGTTTATATTATTTTAAAATGGTATGTTTATATAGATTCTAGATCTCATCTAGAAATAGATCCATATTTATAGGTATGTGACAAAATTTTTGAAATTTTTTTTTTTTTAAATTGGATAATAAATTATTAAAGATCTTGTTCTGAGCTTTCCAATGAGGTATAGAATGTTATTATGGGTCCAATAGATAAAAAAATACACACAATTTTGACGCGTTTTCACTTAACATTGAAGCAATGGGAAACCATGGCACAAGATTTTCTGAAAAAATGAACAAAAATGTGTACCATTTCGCTACTTTTTATCACATTGCTATAATCTATATATCAAAATAAAGCTTAGGGTGTGCTTAATAAATGTATTTATTTTTTTTATACAGTTTATTTATTTATATATTTTTTTTTAAATTTTAACCAACTCAATATGAGGTTCTCATTATTTATTTTTGTAATAAAATGTTCTTATCTTTCTATTTTAACAAAATGTTGATAACAGATAAGTGAAGCACTTATCCTGAGCTTTCCAATGATATATAGAATATTGCTATATGCCAAACGGTTAATTTTTTACAATTTTTTTTAACGCGTTTTCACTCAACACTAAGTGAGGTTTTCTTAAAATTGAACGAAAATGCGTGACACTTTGCTAATCTTTATCACACCACTAAGAACCATATATACTGTTACCAACATAATGAACAAAATAAATCAAAGTGAATAAAATTATATTCATTTTCATAAAATTTAAATAATTTTTTTTTATATTTCAACATGGCATTATAATATTTTTTTTTATATTAAATGTTACTTGTCAAGATCCTTCCAATGATATTTAGATTATTGAAATAAGTCTAACCATTCAGAAATGTAAAAATTCTGATGCAATTAAATTTAGGCCTAACAATGAAATCAATGAAGCATACCATCTCACTCATTTTTATAGCACATCTAAAAACAACACCAAGATAAAGATAAAACTTTAGATGTGATAAACAAATTTATCTTTAGATTCATGTATATTTAAAAAAAAATAAAAACTTAAAATCATTTTGTATAGAAAAAAAATTAATTACTTACATACATTTTTCTTGGAAATTGATAATATGATGTTAATTTTTAAGTATAGCATGGTAAGATGGCAAGGCATAAACGATTGCTGGATTTGTGCCGATAACGTAGATGATGAATGCGATAACATAGAAATTAAGTTCGACCAACTGATGATGAAGCCCATGGTGGTTTATTTGTTAATGACATAGGGACTCGACATGCAAATTAGTCAGTACTGAATGACGATAAAATGAATGGTGGCTTCTGTGTGTTAGTAGCATAGAAAAGCAGATATCATGCAAGTAAGCAGCATAGAATGATGATGAAGTCAATGGTGGTTTATTTGTTGATGCCGTAGTGACTCTGATGACATGCAAATTAGTCAGTACTGAATGACGATAAAATGAATGGTGGCTTCTGTGTGTTAGTAGCATAGAAAAGCAGATATCATGCAAGTAAGCAGCATAGAATGATGATGAAGTCAATGGTGGTTTATTTGTTGATGCCGTAGTGACTCTGATGACATGCAAATTAGCCAGTACTGAATGACGATAAAATGAATGGTGGCTTCTGTGTGTTAGTAGCATAGAAAAGCAGATATCATGCAAGTAAGCAGCATAGAATGATGATGAAGTCAATGGTGGTTTATTTGTTGATGCCGTAGTGACTCTGATGACATGCAAGTTTGTGTGTACTGGATGACGATAAAGTAAATGGTGGCTTCTTTTTGTTACAAGCGTAGCAAAGCAGATATCATGCAAGTAAGCAGCACATAATGATGATGAAGTCAATGGTGGCTTATTTGTTGGTGCAGTAGTGACTCTGATGACATGCAAGTTATTATGTAATGGATGACGATGAAGTAAATGGTGCCGAAGGAACTCTGATGACATGCAAGTAGTTGAAGGACATCATGAAAGTATAAGGCACATGTGGGAATTTATGAAGGGTTAAATGTGTAATTTAATGAAGGGTTAATGATAAATGGATTGGAAAAAAAGTGTTGTTTTTTTATGATAGTTAAATGTTTGAGAGATAAAAGGTTAATAGGAAATATGATGATTTGTGTTTGAAAAAACTTAATATTGAATGGTACACATGAATATAAAAAGGAAAGTTTGCATATCTTTACAGTCACAAACTTGAAGTGAAGACAACTTTATAAAACTAATAATATTATTATTTATAAAAATTATTAAATATTTTAATTTTAAGTTATGGCTTTACATTACACATTATTTAAATTAATTGTTTATGAACCATCAATACAATTTTAAAATGGAACAGTATATAAAAAGTGATGATGTACCACGTATAGTAAAAATAGCTAAGAAAAATAGTTAATTGGCTTTATTAAATTTGATAATTATTTAATTAGATGATATAAAACAAAATAGTGTGTTAGAAAAAAAAGCGCAATAAAAAAAAATGTGAAGTACAAGTAGACAACAACTGGTGTTATTTCAGATCTACTGGGAGGACTAGAGAAACACTTATAAGGTAGCATTATTAATTTTAAACTTTGCAGTATTACATATGATGCAATGGGAAAACAAATTTAAACAATATGTAGGTTTTATAATTTTAAAAATTATAGTTGCATGAAGAAAATGAATAATAATCAAATTATCAAAAAAAATCCCAACACAAATGTTTTGTTACAAATTTACAGAAATAGGGGATTTACTTTTCTGTTGAAAACAACAACAAAAAAAAAATAAAATATTTAATGATCATTCTTCATAATTGGATAGTTTTATTTACATATTTTTTTTTATTAAGGTACTATTTTATTTTAAATATTTCAAAGCTTAAAAAAAATAGTATAAAAGGATTAAGACTATGTTTACCTCTAGTTAATTTTATAATAGTATAGAATATGTTTAAAATTAATGACATAAACTTTACAGTTTGAAAATTTTATAAAAGTATTTATTTTAGTGAAATGTATTAGTCACTGATGATTAGCTAACAGATTTATTAGTGTGTTATATTATTATGTGCATTGTTTTACCACCCAATTATAAAGAATCCCTGTTAGTCAGACAGAAGTGAAACTGGAACATTTTTGTCAATGGGTAGGGAAAAATCCTTGATGTTAACAAATACTATTCTACAGTAATGTCAAGTCTTTGAACAGTATGTCACAGGCAAGCTGATACTTGCTCATGTCATAGTCAACCCCTCTACTCTCATCCTCATCATCCAGCCAATATTTTACCAAATATACATCTTTCATTCCTTTTTTAAGTCCCTTTACCCTGCCACTATATAATACAGGGCCTGCACTGTACCAATAGTGACAGATCAACCTGTCAATAACATTTCCAGATAACAATTCCTGCACATCCATCCAAGTCTGTTCAGTCACGTTAGTAATCAGTTCCTTAATCTTGTCAATGTAATTGTCTTGTCTTAAAAGTTTTTCAATTTTCTTTCTTTCTTTCTGTTCTGTCTCCTGGTTTTTTTGCTCCGCCCTCAGAGCAATCTCCTTAGTCACCTCTGACGTCCTCACTCGATTAGCCTGCCTCCTACTGCGAGAGACACCAATGGCCCAAGTCACCCTTTCAGTCATATCTGAGACACTCAGAGAATCTAGATAGGCTACAGTTCTGTTCTTTAGGGAACGGATTCTAGAGGACATGTAGCACATCGTTGCATTTGGTGCTTTTTTCTTGGCTGCACTAAACATGCCAATCACCTCTTCAGAATCCATGTTATGTAGCCTAGCAGATTCTGTCTGGGTGCTCATCAGATCAGACACATTCATACTAAGATACCTTTTATACTGCCTATTGATAGTTTCTGCAATAGAAGACAGACTAGCTTTTATCATGTTTTCAACTTCCTTATCTTGAGGGCAGAGCAAAAGAACCTCCAGTATGGGATCATTAACATCAAGGATTTCACCAAAGAAGTCTAGGTTTCTTGTGAAAATACTAAAGGGATTACTAAGGCATTGATCTACTTGGGCTAGAACTTCTTTAATGACTGTGACAGCCCCAAGATGAGAAACAGCTTGCGCACCAGGCGCAATGTAAAATTTTTTCATCCAAGGGCTTGTCAACAGTTTCCCTACCACACCCATAACAAAAAGTTGTTTCTTCCCAGTTTCACTATTGAGGTCACTGTGCAGGCAACTTATCAGCGATCCAGAGGAAAGGGCAGGGGATTTTAAAAATGATAATATTTGGTCATAATGAAGGACCAATATTCCACATGTATGAAAAAAAACGTGCAAACGATTTCCCCTATACCGTGGAATAAGGCCCTTGGGTAAGTTTTCATTTAGTAGAAAGGAAATAAAATTTTTGGGGTCACCCTTTCCATCTCGATATCTGAGTTTGTCTATTTGTAAGACAATGTTGCCTGCTATGCAGTCACTCCCAATAAGGCTGCTCCTTTCTGTCTGCAGGGACTTAAGTGCCAACCTGCAGCCTTTTGAAATACTATCAAGTGGGTGCAGGTGGCAATTAAGTTCATTTAAGGTTTTACCCCATAATGCATTTAATTTAACTATGGAAGCATGATTTACTGATGCCCGGTCTGACATAGTGTTGGAAATATTTTTGATAATTTGATTATAACTAGTGGAAAACTCTATCTTATGGAAATCAGAATAAACATATGCTAAATTTTTTATAGATTCAATTAAGTGTTTTTCATAGTCCTCAGCCCTCCCACCACTCAACTGATCTAAAGCTATAACAAAAGTATCAGTTGGAGTGGTGAGATGTACTGAATTGACAAGAACACCCTCTTGGGTTGTGGCATCAAACCCAAGAGTTAGATGTGGTGTTTTCATGGCAACTTCAGCGGCTTGTAGGTCTGAAATAACACCAAGTTCTCTTACAAAGTTGTCTACTGATGTTCTGTGAGGGACACAATCAAGAAGCACACCCAATCTCTGTGATAAACTACTAACTATAGGGGAGATGGAAGAGGTTGGGGCTTGGTATAAAATACAATTAAAAAACATTAATCTTGTCATAACATCATACATTTTCTTATTTTTTTTAAGGGACCTAGCTTTATTTTCTTTTAATTCTTTAAGTTCATCTTCAAGATGTAGTTTATCACTTTGAAGGGATGTTATGATTGCGTCCTTCACAGCCAATTCTTTATTGAAAGATGATTTCATTTTTTTTAATATCTCTTGATGTTTTTTTGTTTGCAAAATACATTTTTTACATTTTAAAAAACTTTGTTTGCCAGAAGCAATTTCATATTCATGCAATTTTTTTAATAACCTATTAATTCTCTCATTTTTTCGGTGAACAGACCGTCTAAGATTTTTAATAAGGTTAGGCTGAGAATTGATTTGAGATTTTAATAAACATATTTTTTTCCTATATTTATTCTTGTCTTCACTTCTTGCCTGGGACACAAAAGAAAGTCGTCTTTTTAAATGTCTTCTGCGAGGGGTTAATTCATCATTGCTTCTTAAATTTGATGAAACAGGATTTATTTCAGTTTGCTGTATAACTTTTGTTGGAGTTAAATCAGGGTTAGAAGCAGTTGTGGTAGGTAACTGATAAAAAATTTGACAGCAAATGTTTTGAATTTCAGACAAATATTTTGTTATATTATTTTTATACTTTCCAAGGGTGCATTGAATTAAATAACGAACTTTTGAAATCAAACATGGATTAAATGGGAATCCAAAAATTGAAGCAACACTTTCAGCTGTGGATGTTTGAGAGGAGTGATTTTGCAGATAAATTAGGAGGACATGTCCTTTTAGGCATAGTTTATTATTGTCATCAGGTGTAAGTTCAGAATAATTAAAATTTTCATAAAGAAATTTGTAGAAAATAGTGTCTTCAATATTTGTACAGGATGAAAGCTTTCTTTTTCTTTGTCTTGGCATGATATCAGTTAAAGAGTATAGGTGCGTAAGTGAATAATCCAATGGAAAATCTTAAAATAATTCTTGAGAAATAATTGATAGTAGATTGTATTGTAGATCTAGTAATTAGGTAAACATTGAAGTTGATTCTATTGTAGCTCTAGACCATCTAGTAATTAGATAAACATTAAATTACAATCTATAGAAATTATATAAAATTTAAGTAGCCTATATTAATCATAGAATTAAATAGTCAAAAAAAAGGTGCTGGTATGCCGTACCAATGTGTACTGTCAAAAAAAAAAAAAAAGCCCTGTATATATATATATATATATATATCAATGGCCTGGGTGACACGATGATCATTATGTGCTGCTATATCATCACTTCTATCATACTCATATAGCATTAGTATGATAATAATCATAGCAATCAGAATGATTAACATATATGTAAAAATGTAAAATGTAAAAATAAAAAAATTCTAATCAATCTATCTAGATATATTGAATGGAATATATACTAAAATGTTTTACATGTTTCGGATGTTCCTTCAGAGTTGAAGATAATTACTTCCTAGTCCAAACCTCCCGCAGGACGATGGGGGATGGAAGCGGGCAGGGTTTGAACCCGGGACCATCGATAAATCTGAACGACAGTCCAGCGTGCAAACCGCACGACCAGGCAGCCATCCATACTAATATAGATATATTAGAGCCAATATCTAATTCTAATATGAATATTAATTAAGATTACAGGATAAAGCAATCAAACTGTCTTAAATAAAATTAATCAGATCTACTGATCTAAAGTAGTCTACATCTAGTCAATCTAGTATAGAATTCTAACTAACTAGATATAGATAGGCCTTCTTTATGTAGTTAGATAAGATCTACTTTAATACATAATTTAGTTAATACAGTAGTTGAGTAGTATAAAATATAAATATAGTCAGAGTAGATATAATAGAAATAAGAGTCAGTAAAATAGACTGGGCTGGGTCTGTATTAGAACTGTAATTAGTGTAATATTATTTAAAATTTTATAGACAAATTGTTCTAAATTAAATAATAGTAATACTAATAGATCTAGTTTTTTAAAGACATCTAGCTAGATCTATATAGATCTAGTATGTATTATATAGAACTAGAGTCTATATATATATAATATAGATCTATATTCTAGAAAGTCTAAATAAATAAATAATAGATCTATAATCTATATTATTCTATAAGTATAATATAGCCAATGAATTAGATTAGATTATTTTAGATCAAGTAATTAGATAATTAGATTTAGACTTAGATTATTAGATCATTAGTAGATATAGATTATAGATTAGTCTGATTAGATATAACATTATAACATATAAATTATAATGACTAACTTAGACTAATGATATTGATATAGATAAACTTTGATAAAGTAGATTTTAGTAGTGTAGATCTAATCAAGACTAAGTAAGTCACTAATCTATTCATGATCTATCAAATCAAATTCAATAGAGTAAAATAGTTAATCTAGAAATGTCTAGTCAAGTCTAGTATAGAGTCTAGATCTAGATTTTGTTTGTGCAGTAATTTGATTCAAAAACATTTAGATCTAGATCAAGATCTAACTAAGCAGATCTAAAATTCACATATAGATCTAGACTCTAGACATCTAGATCTAGATATCACTATTTCATTACGAAATGTAAATACTTAAATAGATCTAGACTCTAGACTAGATTCTAAATGTTTACACTTGACTACAGACAAAAAGGCTAAAAATAGTTCATTGTTGTCACGTGACCGTAATGATAAATTGATTTTTTTTTCACCTTTTAACATGTAACATGCTTGAGCAAAATGCTAATAGAAAAGACATAACCGGCTATATAGGAAGCAGAATAAATTAAATTAATAAGAAAATGCACGTGTAACATGACTAATTCAAAATATTATTTGACAAAATGGTTTTTGGATGCAATCATTTGCCAAAACTGAAAAACCTCGAGGTCTGATCCATTGCCGCCATTTTTAAAAAAAAGTCACATTTGTCATGATTTGTTGCCTCACAGGAATTTAGACAAAAATCGCATATACCAACATATTACAATGAAATTTGCTCAACTTACGGCCATTTAAATTATCTTCCAGAATAAACAAACTTTTTAAATGACAAAACAACCTGAAGCACGTATTAGATCTACAAAATGACGAACTTTTTACGAAAGTTCGGCCAAATAAAAAAAAAACACTTTTTTTTTTAATTTCATTAATTTTTTTTTTAATTATTGTAAAAAAAATATTCACAAATAAAAAAACTAGTCTAAAATGCTTCATATACTGACTGGTTCTTCATTGTTTAGTTTAAATCAATAGCACCCTTAATTTAATAAATATAAACATGAAAAATGGCGTCGCCACTTTTCCCGCGAGTCGAAAACTGTCAACATCCGGGAATTTCGCATAGCTAATATTTATTTATTTAATTCTTAATTACATTTGCTTATATTAAATTTAGAAGTGATCTAGAGTCTAGTAAAGCGATATTGATATTAATATTTTATTATTTAAATTGATAATCATGTCATTCATGATCAACTGCACTCTGCCACTCTGCAGTGGACATGGTCTCTGGCTTCAAATTAACAGCCCCCCTTTTTTTTTTTCATTCATAAATTATATATATTGTAATAACTTAAGTGAGGCAACTCAACGAGGACATTGACGTTTATTTACACTAAGACATGACAAACACAAAGGACATCTGCCTTGAGTACAACATCTCCATCTTGGCTCTAGACTTGGGCGGAAATCGTTAGTCTCTTATGTCAACATCCGAATTGTCTGGTCACTGATAGTGCGCACCTTCTTTCTGCACTATCTTGGATGGCGGTGCGCATGGCAAAGTCATAACATTGCCCCCGTCTTAGCACTTTTCGTCCCGAAAAGAAACACTGCAGCTGAGGTTTGACAGTTCAGGTGGAGGTCAATCAGTGGGAGCCACAGGCGGCAGGGAGCGTGTTCCCCACGAGGCCATCCGCATTGTTTTCTTCCAGTGCCGCTTTCTCTTTCTCCAGTTGACCAGGCTGTTGTTGCGATAATGACGTGGCCGTTTGCCACACAAAGAGATAGGGTCGAGCACTGTTTTCTTCAGCACAGCCGTTGATCGGACACGCTGTCTCAGCAGACCTTCCCGACAGACGCCTCTCAAGGGAGCTTCAGGTTCGCTTGCAGCCACGTTGCAAGCAAAGTCCAATGCACCGAAGTCATCCTCAGACAACAGTCTTACGTCCAGAAGATAGGTCTCTTCAGGTTCAAGTGGAAAATGTCTTTCTCTTGACAGCTCAGATTTAGAGTGATTTGATTGACATTCATCTATGCCGATGATGATGGTAGAAGTACACATGCTCTGTTGGTGGTTTTCTTGGCATCTAAATTCTATGTGTGATGCGCCACACGTACAGTTCATGGTAAACTTCTGGATGCAGTTGTCAAGCTTCAAATTTCCTTCGTAGGCACCGGAAGATAGGCAGAGGTCTTTAAAGTCCACAGCAACAGGCTCGAACGCAGACCCAACGTTGTCTTGATCTGTCCGACTCATTGAGGTATTGGTAACAGGTACAACAGGAACAAACGCTTCAGGCACATAACAGACTTCAGTTAAGGTACTGGTAACAGGTACAACAGGAACAAATACTTCATTTGTCTCCTTCCGTTCGACTCGGTACATCCCGTTGAGATCATCACAGCAATCGCCATCACGTTTCTCGTCTTGAAAGTCACAACCACAAGACTTGCCCACAACACAGACACAGACGGCGCTCAAATCCCCAGCGTCTCCGTCACCACTGTTTGTGCAACCACAGTCTTGACCACGCAACTTCTTGACCAACGAGTCTACAGGCAACTGCTCCTTTACCAACGAGTCTACCCCTTCTTTCATTCGAGACACCATTTTATCTACCTTGTTCCCCATACTGTTAATTTGTTCACACATTGCTTCATTTATCTTGCCAATAAGCTCATAAATCTCCGGTTCAATTTCAAATAAGTAGATATCTGGATCTTCGTCTTCATCTATCAAGGCTTGCCGGAGACGAGCTGTAAGCACCTCCTTGGTACCACCAATTATCTCATATCGGTTACGAAGTTCCTTCCTAAGCTCTCTAACTGAGAATTGGTCTAATCGTTTCAAATCTGCCATTGTAAATCCTACCTCCTCTCGTTGAGTTGCCTATAATCCCACTTCTGACAACCAATTGTAATAACTTAAGTGAGGCAACTCAACGAGGACATTGACGTTTATTTACACTAAGACATGACAAACACAAAGGACATCTGCCTTGAGTACAACATCTCCATCTTGGCTCTAGACTTGGGCGGAAATCGTTAGTCTCTTATGTCAACATCCGAATTGTCTGGTCACTGATAGTGCGCACCTTCTTTCTGCACTATCTTGGATGGCGGTGCGCATGGCAAAGTCATAACAATATTCTAGATATCTCGATCTACTCTAGGTCATGCTTATTCTTTGAAAAAAATAATAGAATAGATCTAGATTTATTAACCCCAATAATATTTCTAGACTAATTACGATTTTGCTTTGTCCAATAAAGGAGAATGAGTTAAATTGAAATTCATTATTATTCGTTTGGACTTTTATTTTCAATTTTCTTTAACAGCTAGCAGTATAAAAGTGATTTCTAAAGATGTTTCATGTTTGGAAGCTTAGCACTTAGCCTTATAACTTATTTTGATATCCCCATCAGCCTACAATCAAACAGGCTCATAATATAGTATAGAGGAGGCTCTTGTAGTTTGAACACCCCATCGAATTCTCCTTTTTGAACGGGTCGCTTTTTTTTGTTTGTAATTCATTTATTTTGATGTTTGGAGCTAAAAACAACGTTTCGGGACAGCGCATGTCCAATTTTAGATAAGTTCCGGTAATTTTGTTCCGTTTTTCCAAAGCAGGTGGCAGTTATTTAGATTCGCGGTAACCATGTATAATGTATGTAAAGCTGTTGTTATAACCTCCCCCGGCAATTCATACCCATATAAGGGATGAAGGCTATATCTATATCATGAGCCTGTTTGATCATAGGCTGATGGGCATATCAAAATAAGCTTCCTAACAAAACATCTTTAGAAAGACATTCCAATCACATTTATACCATTAGCTGTTAAATAAAATTAAAAAAGTGGGTGTCCAAACAAATAATAATGAATTCAGCTCATTCTCCTTTTTGAACACAGCAAAATCGTATTATGAAATATTATTGGGATTAATAAATCTATGATTTTTTCAATGAATAAACATGACCTAGATAGAGATATCTAGAATATATAACTTATGAATGAAAGAAAAAGTGTGGGCTGCTAATTTGAAGCCAGAGACCATGCCCACTGCAGGTGATCACGCAAGATAAGCTGGCGGTGAGGAGAGGTATACACTCAGCGAGTAGTGTCACAAACTATCCAACCAGGCAGTGGAGGGAAGGGGGAGAGAGTCATGAAAAGAATTATAAGCATCTATGGGAGGGAGGGGATGTTAAGGTTTCACAAAACGAACATCCAAATTATGAAAACAAGAAGAGGGTCCTTGGATGGGAGTTAAAAGAAAGACAGAGGAAATACAAGCAGCCTAGTAGAAAATATCATGTTTATTAAATTAAAATAATTAATGTATAGCTCTATAATCTATATAAATTTATTTCTGTCTGTTTCTACACATAGATTATATAGGTATTTAAATAAATAAACTATATATATATATTATATATATATATATATATAAAGAGAGAGAGAGAGAGTGTATATGAGGAAATAGACTATAAATACATATTGCAAAAGTGAATCTACTTCTTTTACTACAATCTAAATAATTTTTAAGTAACACAGATATAATTTATTACCAATTACATAGTGGTGTTCAACACCGGTGCTCACTGTTCAACTAAAGGAGAAAGCCCAAAAACTGCGTTCAAAATAGGAGCATGAGGTGACCCAATTTATTTTAAAATAAAATCTTGACTATGGGTGGTAATACAAAGGAACACAGCTATGTTTATAGTCCTTTAGTTGCAGAATATGAATCTGCTTTCAGTTTTTTTGTAAAAAATAAAAAAATAAAATAAAAAATTGACCTAGTTCCCGAAAGTCTGTGTTCGGTTATAAGAATCTACCATAGCCCTCATCCCTTTTATGGGTGTGAATTACCGGGGGAGATTAAAACAATAGCTTTACATACATGGTTACAGAGAATCTAAAAAACTCCCATCTGCTATGGAAAAGCGAAACAAAAATACAGTAACTTATCTAAAATTGGACATGGGCAGTCCCAAAACATAAAAAGAAATGAATTACAAACAAAAAAAAGCGATGCGTTCAATGAAAGAGAATTTGATGGGGTGTCCAAAATATAATAGCTTACTCTAATCTTGACTAGTTAGAGTTCTAGATTAAACTGGAGTAGGAGTATTATTAAAAAATTTAGTCTTCTATATTCTATTGATAGACTCAAGGAGAAGATTAATTTAATAAGTAGACATTAAAACCTTTAGATTCTAGATCTAGATGATATGTATTAGATCTAATCATCAATGATTTAAAATTGTGACATTTTTATTTTTCAGAGTAAACACCTTTTTATACTTTTTGAACATGCAGCAGGATATGCATTGTTTTCAGTTAAAGAATTTGATGAAGTTGCAGCTTTGTTACCTCAAGTAGAAAGTAGTGTTACTGATATTAGTAAATTTCAGTCTGTTGTTAAACTTGTGGCATTTCAAGCTTTTAGAAATGGACCAAACTCGTTGGATAACATCAATGCCATTGCTGCAGGTACGAAATTTTTGTAGATCTAGTAAAATCTAGTTTCTAATCTAGAACATACTAGATCTAGCTTCTACATTTCTTTATTATTTATATATATATATACTAAACTGACTAGTCAATGTGAATGTAGTGTCTTCTATAGCTTTAATTATTCACTTTAGTATAGTCTATAGCTATTAGTATTAACCCATTAGCTCCTTCTGCAGTTGGAAACGTTTTCCCGTTTTTGTCCTAAACCGTTGTAGAACGTTTCTAAAATCCCCTATTCAATAGACTTGTTTTAAACTTTTTAAAAACAAGATTTCTTCTAGTCTCGTAGCAAGCGTGATTACAAATAATTTTGGAGATTACCGATTCTATTTTTAATAAAATCGGAAAGGTTTTTATTTTTTAAATAATTTTTCAAACAAACAGGCCCATAGCCCCAGTGTATAAGCCCCCACGTGGGAAAATGACTATTTTTGAAGTTTTTTATATTCTAGTGGTATTAAATGTATATATTTTTTAAAACTAGACATATAGTTCTATTTTTTAAAGTTATTTGTTTGTTTATTTGTATTAGATCTTCAATTTGATTTTTTTTTGCAAAATACATATTTTTTAGGATTTTTTAAATACGGAGTTATCCCTCCTTGCTTAGGACTTTGAAGGGGGTTTTTTGAACCGGAAATAGGAGCTATTGGGTTAATTGCAGATTTTTTAATAGCTACACTAAAATAAAGTTACTTACATATCTCACTTATTGTAGGTTTTTGATGGGTCTCTAAATCTAACAGTACTTCAGACATACTTTTCAGTATGGTATTAATATTATTAGTATTGAAAAATATCATCAATTGTGTATCACATTTATTAAACCTGTTTTGTTTTTTTTTTGTTTTTTGTTTTAACCTTTTTATGATTGTACTTTTTTATAGTTTTTAGCTATGATAAGACTCATTAATTATTATTTCACTATTTAAGTAGGTACTTCGATAAACTGACCTAGATCCATTTTTTTATCTCCCAAAAAATGGCTGAAAAGTGTGTCAGCACATTTTACCCTTTTTTTTAGGGGTGGTCATTTCCATCAAAGTTTTAGCACATTGTATTTGATTTGAGGACTAATTATGATTACTTTTTGTAAACATAAGATATCAGAGATCATTTTTATTTGCTTTTGAAGCCAATCTGTTAAATTTTTCTTAACAAAAGTTTATGTGAAAGTTGACTTTTTTCCTATAAAAGTTACAACAATGCTGTTTGCTACAATAATTTATCATATTATGAAATGTGAATATTCCAAATTTCATTAAATTCTCTTGGCGCACTTTAAAGATATTTGATATTAAAATTAACAAAGACAAAGAAGGGTAAAATTTTCTTTATTAAATAAAATAAAAGTGTTTATGGTTACAATCTCACTAATTCTATTGAATTTAGAATGTTAATGTATATCTGTGTGCTAAGTTTGAACTTTGTAGCTTGGCGCACTCTTTAGATATTAATTTTCAAAGTTGATGATTAAAATCTATTTTTAGTAACAACCAACCCTTTGATTTACTGGAAATGGTCAATTTCTGTCTGTCCCGAGCTATTTTTAGAAGCACACATAAGAATTTTTCATTTCGATTAACTTTTATAGTGTTTGAATGCTAGATTATGGTGAGGGAAAGTGTCTTTATTATAATGACTTTGTAATCTGCAAATTTTAAAGTAAAAATTTAATTACTTTAAAAAATAATATTAAATATTAAAATTTTTGTTTTCATATTTTTAGCTCAGCGAACTAATAATTAATTATTTTTTTCTGTGTGTTGTTTTTTTTTTCTATTAATATACATGTAAATTAATAGTTAATAAATGAGTACATTATATTTTTAAAATGATGAGCTATTATTGCACAAAAATTCAAGTAAAAAATCTTTTAACCCAATAGCTCCTATTTCCGGTTCAAAATACCCCTTTCAAAGTCCTAAGCAAGGAGGGATAACTCTGTATTTAAAAAATCCTAAAAAATATGTATTTTGCAAAAAATAATCAAATTGAAGATCTAATACAAATAAACAAACAGATAACTTTAAAAATAGAACTATATGTCTAGTTTTAAAAAATATATACGTTTAATACCACTAGATTATAAAAAACTTCAAAGATACTCATTTTCCCACGTGGGGGCTTATACACTGGGGCTATGGGCCTGTTCGTTTGAAAAATTATTTAAAAAATAAAAACCTTCCCGATTTTATTAAAAATAGAATCGGTAATCTCCAAAATTATTTGTAATCACGCTTGCAACGAGACTAGAAGAAATCTTGTTTTTAAAAAGTTTAAAACAATAAGGCATTTTAAAATGATTAATTGCCAGTGCTCTACAAAAAGGTTAAAACTGTTTTATGAAGTTTATGAAACTTATAGTCATTAAATTTTAGGAAATATTTTTCTGCGCAGTGCTATTTTCATTTATAATTTATAAGAATTATCTATCTGATGCATATAAATAGCTATTTAAATACAGTAGAATTATAATTAAACAAAATAAAACACAATACAGATCTCTGATTTGTTTTATTTGTGATTTTTGGGCTCATATGATGACAAAATCACATATATTTTTATTTTTTGTCAAAGGCTTTTTTTTATATATTAATTCACTTTTTTTCAAAGATTTTATTGCTTGGTCTTATTCTTTAAATTTATTTTAACAGAATACTGGTTAATGTAAAAGAGTGTGAAGTTTCAACCCCATATCTTTAAGACTTTTTATAATATAGTTAATTTAAGTTCAACTGTCAGTTGTTTCGGTCACAGATTTTTTTTTGCTTTACAAAGGCTAAAGAAGGCTAATTTTTGGCCACTAATAATTAAATAACTTCCCTCACAATTAACTCAGCAATATAAAATTGGTATCATTAGAAAGCATTTCTCAAGCTCTAACTAAATAGGTTCCATTGCATTGTGATTATTTTGAAAATTTTATTGAAGTACCTAATTTAAGTAGATAAAGGTATAATATGAAAAAAAAAAAAAGAAAAATAGTACATGTATTTTTAGCAATTGGGAACATTTACAACTTGAAATAAGTTTTAAAATTATGTTCTCTCCGTACACAATCTAAGGGAATGAGACACATTATAGTTACCTGTATTTGAGTCATGAGTCCTGTTACGTTATCGTTTTGTTGTACTGAGCTGATTCCCTCACTGCTCACCAGTTTCTCATTCTTATTAGTGTGTCTACTCAACTAGTTTTTAGCTTTCAAAATAAATATTTTCATTTCTGGCTTTCATAACAAAAGGTTCAATTTCTTTTTAGGTGAACTGCATCCAGATTTACAGACATTTTTGGAAAAAGAGGTTCCAGCATCTAAAAAGAAAGTGCAGGTTATCCTTGGTGTTGGGGATTCCAAAATTGGGCAAGTCATATCTGACACTCTGGGCATATCTTGTCAGCATGCTGGAATTGTAACAGAGATTATGAGAGGTAATTAGTATATAGTGTGATATTATTTTTTGTGGGGCAGTTTGACTATTTTGATTTATATTCATAGATAATCAAATTGGTGCCAAACTTGGATATCTTTTTATTTTTTATTAATTTTGATATATATTCATGGATTTCACCATGCCTAATCTCTGGTGTTATTTTCAATTTAATTATATTTTTATGTTCTGAGAAATTATAAAAAAAAAACTTTAAAAAATGAAGTCCTAGCTAATAATAAATTGAAATTAACATGGACTCTGTTAGTAAATGTATAATTTGATGCTAGAGAAATAATTTTAACTATTCTTGTGCTCCTAGGTATTCGCACCCACTTTCCACATTTCATTAATGCACTTACGGAAGCTACAGCTGGTAAAGCTCAACTTGGACTAGGACACAGTTATTCCAGAGACAAGGTTAAGTTCAATGTCAACAGAGTAGACAACATGATTATACAGAGTATCAGTTTATTGGACCAGTTGGATAAAGATATCAATACATTCTCTATGAGAATAAGGTTAATAATTTGTAACTTTTTTTTTTTCTGTTTGATATTTGATGGATTTACACAAAATCTTTCAACTAGGTCTGAGACATTAAAAACTTTTTTTTTGTGTTTTGTTATAGGGAGTGGTATTCATACCATTTTCCAGAATTGGTAAAAATTGTCAATGACAATTACATGTTTGCCCGTCTCACAAATTTAATTGGTGATCGTACGAAGTTGCAACCAGAGATGGCAGATTCTCTCGAAGAAGTTGTTATGGACAGTGCCAAAGTGAAAGCTATTTTTGAGGCAGCAAAATCATCCATGGGTACTTTTTTTTTTTTTTCAGATAACAATTAATAAATTATAATGGTATTTGCTTGTTGGTGTAAATAAGACCTTATAAAAAAATATCTTTACTGTTATTGTACCCATTCTTTTCAAATAGGAATTGATATTGGAACAATCGACTTGATAAATATTCAGATGTTTGCTAAACGAGTGATAAGTCTCACAGAGTACAGAAAGTCTTTGTCAGAATATCTACACAGCAAGATGCAAAGTGTTGCCCCAAATCTGGCAGCTTTGATTGGTGAACAGGTAATGAATATTTTTTTTTTTTTTTTTTTTTTTTACAAATTATTTTTTTCATTTCTGTTTTCATAAAATGTAAGAAACAAAGATTAAACTGGTGTATTTTATTTCAGGTGGGTGCTCGTTTGATTTCTCATGCTGGAAGTCTGACCAATTTAGCTAAATATCCAGCCTCAACAGTTCAGATACTTGGTGCTGAAAAGGCTTTATTCAGGTTTTGCTTTTTTCTTTCTGTCTTTTTTAAAAAAAAAAGTTTTAAAATTCAATAAGTATTACAGGCTTTTTATATGTTTTTTCTATTTTATTATAGAGCCCTTAAGACTAGAGGCAACACACCCAAGTATGGTCTTATTTTTCACTCTACTTTTATTGGACGAGCTGGTGCTAAAAATAAAGGACGCATCTCACGTTATCTTGCAAACAAATGCTCAATAGCTTCTAGGGTTGATAATTTTTCAGGTAGGTTTCTTTCTTTTTTAACATCGTTTAAACTATAGTGTACATATTTTTCTCTGAATGTTTTTTTTCAAAGATCTTTACTTGTAATTTTAAAGAAGTCAACATACATTTACTGGTACTTAATGTAAATTCACTTCAATCTGTAGATGTGCCAACAGCAGTGATAGGAGAGCATCTGAAACAGCAAGTTGAAGACAGACTCAAATTTTATGAGACTGGTGAGAATCCAGCAAAGAATATTGATGTTATGAAGCAGGCTGTTGTTGAGGTGAGACTGGTAAAATATTATTTAGCCATGTAAATTTTTTTTTTCTGAAAGTGGGAATTTTATTTTTTAAAACAACAAAAAGAATGAGTAATCTTCTACCCATGTTTAACAAGTCTTGTGCCATTATTAGTTCGAGCTGCTGTATCCGAAATTCAGTTAGATTTATTTATGAGCATATTTGATGTACTAAATTATGAAAATCTCTATCTGTAGGCTCAGGAAGCTAGAGAGAAAGTCTTAAAGCAACAAAAGAAGCTTGCAAGAAGAGAAAAGAAGCGCAAGTTAAAGGAGGCTGAATCAAATCATTTAGATGAGTCTTCCATTGTTGAGAATACCACAGAGAATGGTACTCCAGCTAAGAAGAAGAAGAAAAAGAAAACCCAAGACGATGATGAGGTAATAACGAATGATGCAGACACCACTGTAGAGGAAGTAAAGAAAAAGAAAAAAAAGAAAACCCAGGATGAAGATGAGGCAATAACAAATGATGCAGACACCACTGTCGAAGAAGTAAAGAAGAGCAAGAAAAAGAAGAAGAAGAAGTCTGAGGTAGAAGACTCATCAAATATGGAGGTTGATGAGACGGAGGCTGTTATAACCAAGAAACAAAAAAAGAAGAAATCTGCAGAATAACTTTTGAAACTCAGTGTTCAATAAGTCCAACTTTATCATAAAATGTTGGCTAATGTTAAGTTTATATTAGTAAGCTACTACAATGACATTTTTTTTTTGTCTTTATTAAAAGTTAACTTTTATGTACAAGTTTTCTTTTTGTATTCTTTTCTATAATATGTATCACAGACCTGCTTACCCAAAAAAAAAGTCCAAATGTGTAACACTGGTGGCCAAAATGTGTATTTTTTTACCAGAATGTGTAACACTTGCACAATCGACTATTTTGTCAAATATAATATATATATATATAAAATTTAAAAGTAAAATAACATTTAGATCTAGATATATATTAAAGAAGACTTTCCTTTTTTAATTAATACAGGCACAACTGTCACTAGTAAATTTAGAATATACATCTAGTATAATCTTATCTATTAATCTAGTAGTTGCAGAGCTCTGGAGACTAGATCTAAAATCTAAATATACTTTACAAATACATTAATTTATATATATCATTTTTAATACTATTGACCTAGTAATAGAGATCTGGTCTAGACTCTAGATACCAGCTAAGACAAGTAGAAGAAATCTAGATGTGCAAAGATCTTAATCTTAGCCTAAAAATATAAATGAGATCTCTAGTGGTCTTACTCCAGATTTACTATTTAATTATATAGCTCTAAATCTTTTACTAGTGTCTAGGACTCTAGACTTAGAAACTTTATAATAGATAATATGTCATGATAAGATCTCAATGTAGATCTATAATGTCTATATGAGATGACATCTCAATTTGGACTACCAATCCCGTGGATCCACTACAAACGTAGCCCTACTACAAACTTTTGCATGCCTACTTTCAACTTTGATCTAGATCATACTAAATTATATCTAGAATGTAGAGAATGGAAGCTTAATGTCAATCTAAACCAGTGTTGGGCAAATAGCGGCCCTCTGACATCTCAAGAAATCAGGTGTGCCCACAGGTTATACATATAAAAAATGCAAATATATTTAAAAATAAATAATTCTAAATATCTCTATAAATTTTAGAAAGTTATGATTCTTATGAGGAAGAGGCTGAAAAAACATTGTCTCTACACGTTACTCTACATAAGTTTAAAGTAAACGACGATTATTCGTATTGGCAATATTTCAAAGACACAAACACAGGCTAGTATTTATTCAATGCTATGAAGAACAGTGTTGAAATTGTTTGGTTTGCTCGGAACAAGATGGCATGTGTAACAACTGATAGTGTCCGTGTTTTGACTTTAAAAAATAGAACAATATCCCAACCATAAGCTCTCAACGGGAAAGTTTGTGCAAAGCCGCATTGGATATAAATCATATTAATTACAAAAGTATACCAATGATAAACCTTTCAGAGCTAAGGGACTTTACAACATGTAGTTTCTAGAAGCACTTGGAGATTTGGAAACAAAACATTCCGATGTTTGGTACCACAGTAGTATCTGCTGGCCTAGCATGGGCAATATGGTATTGAGAAGAATATGGTATCTTAAGTAAAGAATTATGTTAAATGAAAGATATTGACTGTGACTAATATTTCTAATGAAGAGTGGAAGACAGACTTCAATTTTTACATCGGGGGTATTGCAGTGGGTTGTTTCCACATGAAATGTATGTATGTGCATGTTAAATCTTTTCAAACAAAGCAATGCCATTTCTCCAGGCATACAATTGAAAATAGATTTTGTCATTTGCCTTTGTTGAAAGGTGAAACTATTTCTAGTAAAATGGTTGAAAAGTACATGACTTAAATGGATTTCTTGATGGTGGAATTTCAAAGCAAAACTTAAAACGTCAAGAGCTTGGAATCAGTTTTCAAAACCCTCAGCTCAGCATAATGTGCAGAAGTTAATTCCGCTCCAGAGCACAAGCAAATTATGATCTAAAAGAGAAGTTCCAGTCAGTTCTTCCGCGGGAGTTTTATGGGTGCCAGAAGCTCTATTTCCAAACTTTAAAAAAAAGCTTTGCTGCTAAACTTTCACATAAATAGGGTCCACATACATCAGTGAAAAAGCTTTTTTTTTTTTTTGGTTTGAAAATTAACAAGTGTAAGAACAGTTCCATGCTGACTGACAGTAATTTGAAAGCAGTCACAAGAACAACTAATAAGCCAGTTCCACAGTTCCGGAACATTAAGTAGAAGTGTAAATGGTCTATTACTTCACATTAAGTACAACTTTACATTTGTGGTGAAAAGTTGTGATGTCAAAAGACTATAGGAAATTTTTAAAAAATTCGTAGAATTAGTTTCATAAATGGCTCTTGTTGCTATTTCTCAATTGGGAGTGTTAAAAAGGGTGAAATGTAAATATAAAAAAACAGTATAAATTTGAATCAATAGATACGATACACAATTAGCTATCGTATTTTTCGTATTTGTACTTGCATATTTCATATACATATTTACATATATTATGCGGCCCCCCATTTCCAAAAGTTTTTTTTATGCGGCCCTCAATGGTAAAAGGTTGCACACCCCTGATCTAGACTATACATTACGGTTGTAGTCTAGGTCTCTATTCCTGTATTATAATGTATAATAATCTAGATTTACATCTACAAAGTGTTTGAATCTATAGCGGTTCGATACCGGTATTTTTTTTTTATTAAAATGAATACGGGAATCGGATTATTTTTTGCATTCAACTTTTTTTAAGCTCCAAAAATACCGGGTACCGGTAATTAATTTCTACTAATGAACTTACAACAACAAAAAAAGTCTCGTTGGTGTATCAGCTAACTGACGGTACCAGCCCGCCACTCCCTCACTCTCGCGTTCTTCATTTCTTAACTAAATGTATTTGCTATCAAGAACCAATCAACCTATAGATCTGGACACAATGTTTTCACACCACCTTCCCCCCCCCCCCCCCCCCCCCCCCCCCCCAAGGACGGCTTAGCGCAGTGTTTCTCCCGCGGCCGCCGAAGATTTGCAGGTGTGCCGCGGGAGTTTTCAGAACGCCACACGTTGATGAATCCACTGACGTTATTGGCAAAGCCCAGCTGCTAGCTTTTATTGGGTTCATAAAGGATGAAAAATGTGTCAACGAATTCTTATTTTGCAAAGACTTACCAACTACGACCAAAGGCGAAGATATTTTTAAGTGGTGAACGACAACATTTTGCTATTCAAAGTACAGTGGAACAAAACTGTGTAAGCGTTTGCACCGATGGCTGTCCTTCCATGCAGGGAAATAGAAAGGGATTCGTCACTCTTGTGCGTCAAGAAAATCCAAATGTATTAGTTGTTCAGTGCATGATCCACAGAGAAGCTCTTGTCTTCAAATCTTTGCCGAAATATTGGATGTCTGTTCTGGATCAAGTGATTGAAGTTGTAAACTTCCTCAAATCTCGACCGCTTGTATCCCGACTTTCTCCGGGCTTTGTGAAACAATGGATTCAGACTACAAATGTCTCCAGTATTACACCAACATTTGTTGGCCCTCCAGGGGAAAAGTGTTAAAGCGTGTCGTCCAACTCAAGGCTGAGCTGATTTCATTTTTGGAGGCTGAAAAAAAAGACTTTGGATTTTCTATTCATAACATGATCAGGTGGGTTAAGGTGACATTTCTCTCTGATTTATTTGACAAATTAAATTAATTGAATTTAAGTTTTCAAGGACCATCGGAAACCATCATCATTTCATCCTCAAAACTGAAATCATTTGGTGAAAAATTGTTAGTCTTTATGGCAAAGTAAGATCTCGAAAGGACTGCTTTCCTACTTACAATGAATGTGCTTCAAATAAAGAAATCACTCCCAAAATTCTGGACACTTTGAAACACCTGCAGTCAACATTGCAGCATTACTTTCCAACAGTTGGAAGTAATGAATATGGATGGGTCAGCTATCCATTTGGAAACAATGAAGCTACAAATCTTACAACTGAAGAACAAGAGCAGCTCATTGATTTACAAAATGATGCAGTTCTTAAGTTTTGCCGAGAAAGCTTGGATGTGTTTTGGATTTTAATCAACAAGTTATATCCTGCAATCAGTTTAAAAGCAATCAAAATAATTCTTCCATTTGCATCTTCATGGTTTTGTGAGTTTGGATTTTCAGCACTGACTGAAATCAAATCTAAGAAAAGAGAGAGACTTCTTACAATAGACGATGAAATGCGAGTTTGTTTGTCGATTTTGGAGCCTCGATAAGATCGCATTTGCTCTCAAAAACAGGCACACCCTTCACATTAAATGTAATACTTAAAAACTGGTAAAATCTTTTTTTCTTTTTATTATAAAACAACTGTTGCTCCTCGTGGTGTGCCGCGAAATTTTTGTAGTTTGTTTACTGTGCCGGCGGACAAAAAAGTTTGAGAAACACTGGCTTAGCGTGACCGCTCGTAAGCTAGACCAAAGAGGAAAAGAAAAGGATACGAAATGTGTAACGCGACGGGTTCAGTTCGTATTGGCGGTCATTTTTGGGAGATACGCATTTTGCGTAACTGAAAGCAGGTCTTTGTATGTATTAATATTTTAGAAACAAAATGTGTTATTTCTCCTTATGGTCAACCAATATTTTTATCTTACACATTTGTGTTGCAGCTTCTGTTTGGAACAAACCTCTTATACAAATCATGAAGGCACTTAAGATTGTTTGTTTTTTATTAAGATATACACACATGATAAAACTGATACAGACCGTATGAACATTGCTATGAAATATGTAGCAATATGCACCATAAACATTAGCATCAATAGTATCATATCATCACATCGTATGCAAACTTTGTAATGCAATTATCTTTGCAGTCTGACCTTTTTACATAAAATATCACTAGACAATCACACAGGCACTTGCCAAGTCAAACTTAAGTTTACATGTAATCTTTATATTTGAGCTATTTAAGATGCTTTACACTGGAACAGTACATCTAATCAGGAATATGACAAAATATGAATTGAAGTCTTTCCCACCGCCATTGTAATGCACTTGACTTCATGGTTTTATACCAGATAATGTCTATATAGGACGCCCAAATGTGCAATTATCAAATTGCATCCACAGACTGCAATACTTGTAGTGGTACTAGTTAGTTAATATCATTTAACAATTCAGGCTTATTAAATTCATCTGCTTTCATTACTAAGTAAAATATAATGGAACCAAAAGATCTTTCATTAAGAAAAATCTCATAATAAAAAAAAAATTGACACAATGATTTTTGACTGCAATAATTTTGAGCAGTATAGTAGCAAAAATATGTACATGTATTAATGTGATTTGAAAAACTTATTGTGTAGGCCTACATTTGTCGTTGATCAAAGAAATCAAATGCAATAAAATATTAAGTTGATTAGGACTACCTTTATGCCAGTAATGGAGTTTATTTATCTGTACAAGTCATGGTAAAAACAATGCAGTCACAAGATGTGAACATTTCTTTGACTGTAGAATAAAAATATTACAAAAGTAGTAGGCCTAATAGATATTACACAACTTTTATATCCTCATACAAAGTTATATGGTGATTCAGATTGAAGTGACTTGTGTTTTAGACTATAGATAGGTAAGTTGTTTCTCTTTGAGTCGCTGAATGAAATGGGCACAAACAATAAAAAGGGAGACAGATCATTTTAATGAGCAGCCTAGCTCCTTGGCAAACGGGCCAACAGTTTTTTTAAACACTGATCTTGTAAAGTTGGCAGCTTTCTTGGAACATGTCCTCTCCACGTTGATGTGAATACAGTTGAGTAAATTTTGAAAGACTCTGAAGTTCAAAGTGCAAGAAAAACATTATAAAAAATAGGCCTACTTTTGAATGAAAACTTACATTAAGTGTACTTGTATCAATTAGTTTGGATCAGTCATGTAATTAAATTTCTAATAGATCTGGACTAACAATAATAAATTTGTGCGATTAGAAATATTTTTACCAGTCGTTTTTTTGTTTAGCACAATTTCAAACTTTAGCGTTCTCATGCGCTATGATCCTATCACTTGTCTGGACCGGGGGGGGGGGGGGGGAGAAGAAAGTATCTGGGTGAATGTTACGATGATCGTTTTTTAAATTATGAGTAAAGCCTCTTCAAGGGGGGTGGGACTAGTGTAACTTGTACCACTACATCTGTCACGTAGGATTTCTTTGATTACCAATTGTTAAATAATTGGTACATTTTTTGTTGATTTTTGTTTTGTCAGGGACAAGAAATAATTATGCGAAATTTCAAATTCAGCTTGTTCTGAGATTGGGTGTGGAAGAAATAACCTGTAGCCTACAAAGTTTTTACCAGACAGAGTGAATAAAGTAAGACTACCACAATGAAATACAAAGCATAGGCCCACTAATATTTGATAACATACAACTTCAAGCCAATTACACAATAGGCCTACTTTCATCACTGAGAATTAACCTCACCAGTGTTGTCTAAACATGCACAGAGATGCAATAGGGTTTATATTATCATTTCCATCTGAAACTATATATTAAATATATAAAAAAAGTTTTAAAAAAAAAATGGCCACCGAATATAGGCCTACCTTATCACAGGTAGACCCATAGGCCCAACTAGTAGAGAAAGAAAGAAGAGCGAAATAGGTAAAAGAAAAATGCATTCCCTTTTCTTTGTAGTATTGAATGTCTCAATTTTCTATTTATTTGATTGAGTCAAGATACTACAGCTTACTGGTAAAGGCTTGTTTTTAATAGGATTGTTTAGATTTATCATTTTGACTACAGGTAGACCTACGTATTTCAGAGATTAGGCCTGATAGATATTTGGAATTGGTTCTGCGAGAAAGAGTAGAACATCAGAATCAAAATCCTTACTGTTTGTTTTAGATGTAGACTTACAGTCCTCATTGCTTACCCGCATAGTCCAGTAACGGTTTTGCTTGGTTTGTCTTGTTTTGCTAGATTGACAGTTGTCTGCAATTGCAGAGTGGCGATGTCCGACTCCAGCCTCATTGCCCTGGAACACTGGTAGGCGCCCCATTCAAAGTCATCCCTCGAGAAGCACCCTGCTTCTGACAGCAACACTTTAAAAGGGAAAACAAATAATGTAAGCCTACGCTTTTTTTTTTCGATATGAAATTCTTCTAGAATGTTAATGGGTAGATCTATACAATATTAGAAGAACAAAATACAACTATGTAAGTTTTCCATGCTGTAAATCCTCATTTAGTAAATAAAAATAGTTGTTTTTTTTCCGCGAAAGGTTGTTATTGCCAAAAAGTGGTATTATCTTCTTATCTTATATAAAACAGACATTACTTCAAAAAAGAAGATAATTACGTCCTGCGCGACATGCACTTAGTCATGCATTTTAACCAATGACCTAAATTCTGCCAAGTCACTGGTTTTCCAGGCTAGCTCAAGCAACCCATTCCATGCTCTAATAGCACTAGGAAATGGCACTCAACTACATATAAATGCTTCCAATTGCATGCGTCTCAGATAGCCTCTGACAACTAGTCCAACACGCATGTCTCAGATATTGAGTCCGGTGGAAACGGTTATCACTAACAAAAGGTGTATAGGCGAGTAACTGGCGCTTAAACCAGTAAGCTTCAGGCAGGAGGGGATCATTATCCTTGGCTGGCTAATCACGTAGGAAGAGGAAAACGCTGAAACTAAACCTCTGCTTGCTTGCAGCTATAGCCTACCCAATCACGGAGAAAGCTTCGGGAGTCAACCACAAGGGAAAAATCAGGAGCCGGCGACTCTTGGGGAGCTTGCTCAATCTAAAATGTTTTGACACTAGCCGTTCCTTTGGATACATCAGCTACTTGGAGAGTGGGGAACTGCTGTGTGGGCGACATCGTTCCGACCATAGCTGATGCTCAGGCATTCGCGACTGAAGGAGACAATATTATTTTCCCCACTGTATTTTAGAGAAAGAACGCATTAAAGGTGGCATGAATGAAAAAAAAAATGTTTTCGATGTAAAATAGTCTCTTGGTCAGTGGATGGGCTAGTGGTCATTGTGTTGTAGTTCGTGGACCACACAATGCTCTTGTCATTCTTTCATGAAAACATTGACATGTGCAAAGGTCTACATTCAAACTGTTTCTTTTTTTTTTTTTTTTCAAATTGACAAATAATAAAGCTAAGTATCTCTGTATTAGGGAGCGTGTTTGTAAATCTCTTTCTAACCGAGGTGAAGACAGATTTTTAGGACGCACCTGATACCATCCAAATCTGATTAGCTGTGGGAAGTAAAAGAGGTTGGTCGTTGTTCTGGACACATAAAACCCTCGTTGACTATCGCTTTTGTAAATTATTTTCTACATTAAATGATTTTTTAAAAAATATTTTAAACAAACATAAAAATAGGAGGCATTATCAATGTTATATTGATTTGTTGATGAAAATATATCCCACCTCAAAAAAAAAAAAAAAAAAAAGAAGGTACATAATTCAGTTAATTTTTTTTATTTCTTCCTACAACATTGCTAAAAGTCCCACCCACTTACAACAACTGTGCAACCCTAAAACAACACTACAAATCACTAGGGCTTACCATCTCTACCTTCACCACAGATAAACTCCAGAGTGTCTCTCACCGCATGGCTGACATAATATTTGTTAAAAATGTCACACGGAGACTTAGAGATGCATTCATTTAGTGACATTTGCTTACTGTTTAAAGAAAGAAAACAAACAAGATATTTTTTTTAATCTTAAAAAAAAAAAACACCACAAAGCTTATATAAGGGAGAGAACCGCATAAGTCACGGACATAGACATAAATAAATATAGACTGGCCGAAGGAAGTAACTTCATGTAACTTGAAAACATGTATCTATATTTATTGTATTCGGATTTCCGAATTATGAAAAATTGCATGATCTTCATTCTTAGAGATTAAACAAAACTACACTGCCTCCTTATTTACAATATATATATGTGTGTGGCTGAAATAGAAATGAATACTTAACTTTTATACTGCTCATAAATGCTGTATAATAAAGTACATAAAATTGCAAGTCACAAATTTTCGTTTAAAAAAACTCTTTAATCGACCAATCTATATATAATTATGTCTATGGTCACGGATATATCTCAATGCTTCATGAATAAGCTCCCTTTTCCTATTTAATAATAATTCACAATTTCAACTTGATACGAGAATGGGAACTGGGAGAAAATAAAACGTGTACAAAAAGTGTACCAGTCAGAGTACCAGTCAGAGTACCAGTCAGAGTGAGAGGACGCTTTGTAAAAAGTACGGATATACTGTCTACAGTCTACAGCTTGTTTCCCAGATTTTCGTTCATGTTGACTTATAACTAGAATAGCTAGATTTATTTTTCTTTTGTTTCTATAATTTTTCTCACTTTTTTTTCAGGTAAGCCATTAGTGCTGTGGATTCAGAAACTCCCTAAAATCACACGTTGAAATCTCAGCCGATACGTGGACATGAGATCAAGATAATAAGCTTGGAAAAAATAGAGACTAGAAGTGAGCAGTTTTACCTTTCGGAAATAACAACCCCGTAAAATAATATCAGTGAAAGAAAAGCAATCATTAAATTGGAATTTTGTGGTAAAAAGACAAGCTGAAAAACTAAAATGTGGAATACCTTTAACATAGGCTTAAGTTGTTTGGTTTTTTTCTTTTAGTACAAATAATGTACAGAATCACCACAAATAATGTACAGAATCACCAGAAATAATGTACAGAATCACCACAAATAATGTACAGAATCACCACAAATATTGTACAGAATCACCACAAATAATGTACAGAATCACCACAAATACCCCAAAAGAAAAAAATAGACGGAGTGATAGCAACACCAAAATATTGTATGCTTCAGTGGGCCTAACATTATGTAACGACCAGTGTATATTAAATATCCAAACATTTTTTTTTACAGTAATGTAATAGTATTGTTAAGAATATCATTCATTGTGTTAAAACAAACGATGAATAAGCAAATGATCCAATATTGGCCTATAGAGTATTCCAGTGCCATTAAACTAACTTATCAACTTAATGAACTATATATCAGTTCACCTGCAAACACTGTCTAATAGGACTCCATAAGTGAGTGTTGCTAGAGCTCCGGCCTTGTCTTTCTGTATCAGATCTACCAACATGGGGAACGGGTCGAGGCACGTTCTCAGAGATGCACATCCTTTTCTGCTTTTTGACGCTGAGGAGAAACAAAATATTTTTAATTCAACATTTTTTTTCTACATTTAAATGCAACGACTAGGTAACAAGACCTAAAAAATTGGATTGTTTAAAGTGGACTCGCTTGCAACAGCGGAATAGGCTACTATTTCAACTTAAAGCCCAGTATTGATTGTGTATGTTAGATTGTGGCGAATGAAGCTCTTTAGTAATACAAGTATGTAGCTTAAAGCCTTAACCTCATATTTTAGTGATGCTCATAGTGGTCCCGTGACGCTATCCAGCACTTGGAACAATGCCGGCCTTAGGCATGGACAAACTAGGCAACCGCCTTCTCACTGTACTAAAAAAAAGTTTTGGAAAAGAAATCAAATCCAAAACAGAGCTGTATGCCTATATGTCTATTAATCAGGTTCTTAGTCTCTAATATGGTCAAGTTTTTTTTTCACGGATGTACTTTTTAAACTACCTATGTTAGAAGACACTTGTTTTTTGTTGTTGTTTTTTTTTTTGAAAATGTCGAATAGTTATTTCCAGTCAAGTGCATCAAAACGCAAACAATAAGCGGAGGAGAAAGCGGCGTTTCTTACAGCACAAAGATGTCATTTAACAATTTTGTTTTACTCATCAGCCCCCGTCATATTAGGCAGCATCAGCTTCACCGTCACATTAGGCAGCTTCACCATCACATTAGGCAGCATCAACTTCACCGTCACATTAGGTAGCATCAACTTCACCATCACATTAGACAGCATCAACTTCACCGTCACATTAGGCAGCATCAACTTCACCGTCACATTAAGCAGCATCAACCTCACCGTCACATTAAGCACCATCAACTTCACCGTCACATTAGGCATCATCAACTTCACTGTCACATTAAGCAGCATCAACTTCACCGTCACATTAGGCAGCATCAACTTCACCGTCACAATAAGCAGCATTAACTTCACCGTCACATTAAGCAGCATCAACTTCACCGTCCAATTAGGCTGCATCAACTTCACCGTCACATTAGGCAGCATCAACTTCACCGTCACATTAGGCAACATCAACTTCACCGTCACATTAGGCATCGTCAGCTTCACCGTCACATTAGGCAGCATTAACTTCACCGTCAAATTAGGCAGCAACAACTTCACCGTCACATTAGGCAGCACCAACGTTACCGTCACATTAGGCAGCATCAACTTCACCGTCACATTAGGCAGCACCAGCTTCACCGTCACATTAGGCAGCATCAACAATTTAAAATTTAGTTTAACATTTTTTTTTTGTTTTTTTTAAGGACCCCTGTGGGCCTTTTATCATACGCGCGGACGCAACAAGCACCTTCGCGCCCTGTTGCGAGGCCGCTGCTTTTTGTTTCCATTTGCAATAATGTATTTAATTTAGGTCTATGGTCTAGAATTCCATACATAGTACGTCCATGACACTAAATGTATAGGCACTACTAGTAGCCTACTTCATTTCATAGTCACTTGATTAAACATGAAAGAACATGACAATAAATGTATAGGCACTACTAGTAGCCTACTTCATTTCATAGTCACTTGATTAAACATGAAAGAACTCAGATTTATATAAAATATTTTGGGGATTTATTCCGATGGTGAGTGAAACTTGTAGCCACCGCCAGAACATGATCCATCCCCCCCCCCAACTGGATCACCACAAAGTGAAGTAGAGATGTAAATGTTACGGAGTGAAACCACTTGACAGCATTATCATGTGTCTTGCAGCGTACTCTTCAAATCTTTGTCTTCTTGGGTTCAACATGTAGGCTATGTGTAGGGGGTAAGCGTGGCTGTAGGACTGTGGGCATGTCTATGTGTGTGAGTGCGGTTGCGTAGGTGATAGGCCTACAACATGTCGCTGTAATATATCAACTACGCATGTTTTTATTTATTTATGCTTTTTATTTTTCACACGTCACGCCTAGCTCTCCATCTTTTCCTTACTTCTTTATGTAAATGAAATCGATGTTAAATGGGACATGATACACCTAATGACTATATCAATTATAACAGTGCAAAGCTGGCAGTTCTTTTTGTGTTAAGTGAGATTGGGGTGTGGGGTGGTGTGGGGAGTAGGATTTGTTTGTGGGTGTGAAGGTAACTCTACAAATATTGCAAAAAAAAAAAAAAAAAAAAAACGAAAAAGAAATGAAAAACTTACTTTGTAATCTTGCCAGCGAAGTATAAAGAAAAACTAAATTACACAAGAACACTGTACGTAACCACATCTTGGAAGTTATGAAGTTATATGCAAATACTGAAAGAATTTATAAAATAAAACATTATAAAGACATTTCTATACAAAAATTTTGGAAGAGGCTTCAGTTTCAAACGTTCAAAATGAGCTTTCTGAAATAGGAACTCGAAAATAATATCAAGATCCAAACAAAACAAAAATGTTTTACGAACAAAACAAAAATGTTTTACAAACAAAACAAAAATGTTTTACAAACAAAACAAAAGAAAAACAAAACGTGCACGTATGCCTGTGTGTGTTGTGATTTCAAAACTCTTCAACGTTTGAAGTTTGTTTGATGCTGATTAATCTCATTTAAAATTGTTTTTGAAATTAGATACAAAAGCTCACTTCGTTACGTTGGAAAAGTTATTTCCCTTTCCTTCCCGTACCATCCATTCTCCTACCTTCTCTTTGTGTTGTATTGCAACGTGAAACTAATTTGGTGCAAGGTGGGCATTATCCCCCCCCCCTTCCGCCGCCACCTCTGGCCAGCTCTGGTAAATGTTTGTTATGACATAGTTAATCTGTTGTTGAAGTAAGTCATTATTTTACCGAAACTCTTGCGATGGGGAATTACCCGCCCCGCCCTCTGTTGTGTACAAATGACCCGTGCTGACCTACTCCTATGAAATAACCCTTCTCAAGAGATGATGTTTTGATTTGTAGCTGTCTATGTTAAAATATGGAGACAGTATCGGTGCCTTAGTCTAAAGCTGAACGTAGGCTTAAAGAAAAAAACATGTAGATTTGTAGATCTTATACATTGAATACGATATTTCAAAGTAATGTTTAAAAGAAAAACTGTGGCGTGAGCTTATATTTTGCATGCAGTCATACAAATCATTTGCTGTTATAACGCATTGTAATTTGTAATATACTATTGTAAAAGAAATTTCCCCACGCATAATTATTATTATTATTATTATTATTATTAAGAATGACAATGAACACAATTAGGTTAGGAAAGGGAAGTTACTATCTCAAAAAAAAAAGAATGTTATTTCCCTTGATTGTTTTCACATTGTATCTTACAACAGTAACGCTCTTATTAAAAGGCGGTGTTAAAGACAGCTTGTACCATACTCTGCACCATCACGTTCCTCCTTCCTCCTTTAGAGGAACTTTGATAGTTATATGTGAAATAGTATCATAGGGATTTTGCTGTATGTTATAAAAAAAACAATTAATTTCATTAAAAAAATCACACCAAAGATAAGGAAACTATAACTTGTGATTGTAAATGTTTGCCGGTCATTATACATATCATGCGTGTGTGTGAAATAATTAATATACGAAATGTAGCCTCTTACAATAGAACTCTAGAAAAACCAAATTATTATTTAAAATAATTAATTCTTTACAAGACTTTCACTTAGCTTCACATTCTCGCATACACCTGTGATTCTTTTACACTTTTGTGACACGGGGTCCAACATTTAGTTTAACTTATTTCCAGTTCAGAAGCTGCTTACTTCCCCAATGGCCCAGTTCAGAAGCTGCTTACTTCCCCAATGGCCCAGTTCAGAAGCTGCTTATTTCCCCAATGGCCCAGTTCCGAAGCTGCTTACTTCCTCAATGGCCCAGTTCCGAAGCTGCTTACTTCCTAAAATGCCTAGTCCCCGAAGCTCAAAGTTTCACTTTTTCAAGAAAGGCAGCTTTATTTTATGTGTGAAAAATATTTGATCTTCCTGTTAAACCATTTTTTTCACCTTAGCTTTCAATCGACATTCCCAGATGACAATTGAGATTGTGATTGATTACAAATATTTTCTACTCGTGTTGCTAAAGCACAAACCCAGAGGAGTGATTGCTTGTTATGAAAGCAAATCTTGAAATAGCTAGTCTGCATAGGTCTGTGCTAGTTGGTTTACAGAATACCGTAATTGTTTAGAAGCTATGTATTTTGATAATCATATAGAACTATGTTTTTTAAAGTGTGTTTTAAGAATAATTTGTGTGCATTTATTACAACTGAAGAATCAAATCGCTAAACTCTTCCACTTGCGGGACAAAGAAATGTTAGCAATTAGTTGACAACGCACCGACAACAGTGCTCTTTCAGTAGGCCTATAGCTTTCTTGAGTCTTTGACCGTCGGGCCTTATTTTGTAATCTCAAAATCTCTTCCATTTTGTGTCTTCCTCTTTTATTTTCTTGCGTTTTTCGTTAAGCTTCATTTATCACTCCTACATTTCTTTATATCGCTTTCTGTTCTTTTTTCTCTCACACAGTATTTCACAGCTTTAAAATATGCTGTTTTTTTTTTCTAGCGTAAACCTGATCTTCAAAATCAATATCTAGACAACGAGCAGATAATTGTCTATGTAACTCTCTTATTCCAAGAAACCCTAAACTACAAGAGAATCTAGAGTTGTATTATACAAACAATTGGCAGCTAAGCGCTTAAACAAAGAAGTTGTTGGGTGAATAGAGGTAATATTTTCTTCTCCCCAATTCAAACGATTGTGTATTTTGTGGGTCAGTGAAAATATATCTCGGTTAGCAAGGAGGGAAGAAAATGTGCATCCCCCAACCCTAAAAACTACTCATGCCATAATCTGGGTCATCTATTCATAGGACATACAATGTTTCTGTCAATGTATCTTTATCTTTAATTGTCTATAAACACATGTTTTCTTCTCTATACTAGCTACTACTCACCCACAGACGTTTGCTACGGGTAGCGGAGAGCACATAGGCCTAACGTCACGTGCAATCATTGTTTCACATCGCAGCTCTTGGCCGTAGGACGTATGTGTCCGAGTAGCCAGTGGGAGCAACATAGATACGTGCTTTGATGTCATCTAGAGTCTTGTTCTCTTTTACTTCCTCTCTCTCTCTCTCTCTCTCTCTCTCTCTCTCTCTCTCTCTCCATCATATTAAGCTACTTCTAAAAGTAGTTCTTTTTTCACTTTTTCTTGCATTGTTTTTGGTACTTTAAATAACATTATATTGTCTCATTATACAACTTAAATTATGGCAATTATGTAATGTGTTGAAATTATGATAATTAGTAATTCTAACTTAAAGAACTTTGACCTAGGGATGATCTTAATATGCTTAATATGTTAGGTACCTATTTAACGCTATTGTGGAAGAAAGTGTTGAGAAAAAAAAAAGACTTAACGACTGAAGTTATTCAAACCACAGAAATAATGCAGCGTTCTTCTAAAGTGTAGCAGAGAAAGCTCCAAGTCTAATGTATAAATGTGTCCGAGAAACAATGATACAGAGGGGCTAAACGTCTGCCGATAAATTATCAGTAGTCGCGCACGCTCTAGGAACTTGGCGTTGTCTGACGCCTGAAGACCACCATTGTACTAGGTTGTAGTCAGCTTTCAACTTTACCATAGAACTGTTCTGAAGTGGGATGACGCCCAGGGTAAATTATCAGTAGTCGCGCACGCTCTAGGAACTTGGCGTTGTCTGACGCCTGAAGACCACCATTGTACTAGGTTGTAGTCAGCTTTCAACTTTACCATAGAACTGTTCTGAAGTGGGATGACGCCCAGGGGACCATTGCCAATAGTTACCATTTCCGGTGAAAGTGGTTGAGTGGGGTGAAAGAAAGGCTTGCTAAGACTTTGGACACAATAATTGTGTTTTCCAGAATCTTCTTTGCTTAAACAGAGAGTCATGTAAAATCATTTGTTGGAGGGTTTTAAACTAAAAAATCTCTGGAGGTTTTTTTTTTAAAACAAATTCAAAACCCCCTTAACTACGCTCATATAGTTTGGTGACAGTAGTTTGCTTTAGAATAAAATTGAAGAGAGAGGTTTTCAACCATCTGGAGGGGTTTTAAACTTTTTAAAAAAAGCCCTCTGGAGGAGGCTTGGCTACGCTCATAGAAAAGTGAGTGTGTAAATTGCTTTTTTTATATTGAAGAGGTTTTTTTTTGCTTCAAGCCCGCTTAATGGGGGTTTAAACTCAAAACCCCTTTGACTACGCTCATAGATTTTTGAGTGTGTAATTTCCTTTTTTTTTTTAATGAAGTATTTTTTAGCTTCAAAGCCCGCTGAAGGGGGAGGGTTAACTCAAAACCCCCTTGGGCTACGCTCATAGCAATTTTAGTGCGTATTTTTTTTTTTTATATTGAAGAGGTATTTTTTTAGCTTCAAACTCCGATGAAGGGGGGTTTAAACAAAAGAATCCCTTTGGCTACAAAGAATTTTGTGTGTGTAATTTGCGTTTTTTATATTGAAGAGGTGGTTTTAAGCTGCAAACCCCGCTGGAGGGGGGTTTTAAACATAAAACTCCTCTTGGCTACGCTCATAGAATCTGGTGACTGATGTATGGATAGTCTTATATTGAAGAGGGGGTTTTATCGTAGATTTTGTAGGGGGTTTTAAAATCAAAATCTTCCTTAGTTATGCTCTTGGAATTTGGGGCTTGTCGTTTGCATTTTTTTTTGTTTTATTTTATAGAAGAGGGGGTTTTGCAGTCAAAATTTCCTGGTAGGTGGTTTTATACTCAAAACCCCCTTGGCTGCGCTGGGGCAAGTGATGGTTTAGTATTAAAATCTCAACTAAAATAAACCAAATCAAAGCAAAAAATCAGTCGCTAAATTCCACCCCCCCCCCTTTGCGGTCATTGGGGGGGGGGGGGTTCCCCTAACCCATGCACTTGACTATGCTAGTCTATTAACAAAGGCTTTCAAAATTGAAATACTCTTTCTCTTTTTGACCTAATCCCATCTTTAAAAAAAGTTGTACAAGAAAAGGCTGGAGATAGAAAAGTAAAACAAAACCATTGCCACGATATGCCAGCCCCATCTACTGATTCACTGTTCTTGTATACCGGTACTAAATGCTTTCTCAGACTGATAGAGAAGAACTCAACACAACTATTTTCTTTAAATGCAAAAAAAAAAGGGGCATCCAGTTTCTAAATTAAGCCTCTTTCATCACCGATATCCTTCCAGGCGATTACGAACTTGAAGTTAAGTTTTTTTTTGTTTGGTGGGGAGGGGAGGGGTTCATTTAAATTGATTTCATTTTTATTAGCCTGTTTATCACGTGACTTTTTATTTTCTAAGTTTATTTGAAAACAGTGATGGATAAATACTAAAACCCAGATTCATCCAGCTCTGCCAGCAAGAAGCCTGTTTTAGAAGTATAGATAAAGTTACTATAAAAATAGAGGTAACATTAGCCAGTTAGTCTGCTTGAGAACAAAGCAGGATATATAAATACTAAAGTTGTTTCTTTACAACTTTGTGTACGATTTTCTTTATATAAGCCTAGTATTGAGTGTAGGGTAGAAACATTTCTATGAATTTATCTTTCAGTAATGTTTCTTCTGTGGAGACTTTGAGACCGATTTGAAAACTAGAGTAGAGCTAGATTCAAACTGAAGATGATGCGTTGACCTCCTTATCTTCTCCAATTTGAAAGTTATATGTTCTAAAGGAAACACTTGGAAATCTGCCAATAACAGAATGACAAAAATTGTAATTATCTTGAACACAAAATACAAATGCTCCAGAACACTTTTGACAATCCAAACAATGAATGGAGTGGTTTCAAGAACGATGATTCAACTTGATTATACTGTAGAGAACTATAGGTTTCAATAAAACCATATCAACTGACTGACCACTAGACCCTCCAACTTTTCCATAAATATTTTTTTAATTGTTTAAAATATTTTAATTCTGCTCGACTTAAGAAGGAATATCGTTTCCTCTGACAAAAGACGCAAAGACAATACTTCCGAAAGTAGAAATTGAAGAAAAATAACCAACAGCAAACATTAACCAACTTTTACCATGCACATCAGGATCGGAGGCGAAAAACTGACAAGTGTCATTAGCTTCAAATACCTCGGAGCTATCGTCTCAAACGAAGAGACCAGACCTAACTTACTGGGCAGAACTGCACAGTCTACAGCAGCAATTGCGAAACTCAAGCCAATTTTAAAAGACAACGGCCTAGACCTCAGCACGAAAATCAGACGTATGCGCTGCTTGGTCATTGTGACATTCTTCTATGCTTACGAATCCCCCATGGGTTGTAAGTAGTTGTAACTGTCGAATTAATAGAGGAAGATTCAACCAGGAAACTGACATGTTACAGAAGCATTCTTTGTGTCACATACAAAGACCTGCAGTACAAACGTGAAAATACGAAATAGGATCACAATGGCAATAGGACTTTATGATGATCATCTGACACTGTCGAAAAACGGAAGTTAAAACTGTTTAAGACTTTCCTGAAGGGAACAGTACCAGTAAAAAGAAGGAGATGCAGACAAAAGCGATGGGAGGACAACACTAAGGAAAGGCCCTTCTTTGCAATAGACTCTAATAATCCTGGCGAAAGACAGAAACAGTGAAAGACGGTTGTAAGGTAATGTGTGCCGTCCCTACTGTCCAACAGACAAGTGACGATGTTTTAGCGAGCGACACCCAGGTTTTCAATTCAAGAAGATCCTACACAAAGTTATCATTAACGATGACAAAAATATCACGAAGATGACAAAGTATGTATTGTTATTGGCAGAGGTAGATAGATTATTCTCATCTGAAATATTTTGAAATGTGTGTTACCATTCACATTATTGAATCCTAGTTTCGGTTGCTATTTTTAATGTTGTTTTTTTTTGTTATCAACTGACTCCATCCGACGTCTGTCTGTGTAGTAACAATCTTGTACACCGTTGTTTCTCCCCAGTCTAGGATCCAATTGAAACTTTACATTAACCAATCAGTTCATCAATTAGTCGAAATTAATTAATTTTGTTTTATATGACAAATCTAACAAGCTAACGAGAAAATAAACCTTGCAATCACGAGAGATATGGCAGCGATTGAACGGCGCTCTCCCAAACCCCCACCCCTATAAAGCGCAAATGAACTCTTAGTCAACATGCAAGATAGGAGATCCGCGGGCACGCTACTCTGCCTCATCGTGGCGCCCGCGTGGAAACGACCAATAGAGGAAGTGGTTAGGCAAAATGGGTAGCAACACAAGACTCCCGTGGGGATGCCCACGGGTAGACGAGAGTCAACCCATTGCACGGGCGGAGTTGTAAAAAAGCCCCCACAAACACGTCCCACATCCATGCGCTGTTCCTCAAAGGGACCGTTACATAAATGGCGGGTCCCGCACAGTTAGCTTGGTACAACGAAGGAAAATGGCGGAGGCTCCCGGTGCCCTCGGCCTTCGGCCATGTGCAGCCAAGCATGCGTCGGGGGCCAAAGGCATTGGAAACAGCAATGTTTTATATAGGCATTGACTCGGGTCTCTCTCAAACAGAACTGTGTTCTCACAGGTTTTTTTTTTTTACTGTTTGGCGTCCAAACAGGTTTTTTTTCAAACTTAGAGCTCGAAGAGCCTTCGGCTCAGCTCTTGGACATCAACAAGATAGGAGATGTGTAAAAGTCGCGAGACAAGGGGAGTAACTTATGCAATTGTGTACATCTATGATTGATTAAAAATAATTGGTGCCATTTCACTCAAAATAAGAGAAGTTTAAAAAAAATATTTTGATATTAAACTTATTTTAAGAATGGCTTAACGTAGAGTGATTTATTACAATAAAAAAATGCAAATAATTTTTCTTTTCCCTCGTAAAACGTTTGATTTTCTCGTGATGTATTAGAGATGGAGAGGCTGGAATAAAAGCTAGTTGAGAAATAAGCCTCTACTTTGAAGTTCAAAATTTTGTTCAGGTCAACTTCTAAAAACAACAAAGAAAATCTGGTTAACAACCTGTTAAGGTGTGTACGTGTGTGTTTCCAAGGTGACGGTAAGGAGAGGTTAAGCCATTGGTTGGTTGCTGTGCAGGGTACAATCCAATGACCGACCAACAACAGAACGTCAGTAACAGGGGGAGAGACGTTTTGGTCTCAGGCCACCTTGGTGCGTTACGCCATTGTTTGGACCCTGGGTAAGGCAACAACTACACGCTGGACACAGACGGAGAGTTTCTTCTCTTCAAAAACACGTGCACACTCTGTTGTCTTAGGCTTGTGTTCCTATGGAATTGCGATAAATGTCTTTGCTAATTGCCCGAACACAGACCGCTACACCAACGTGCTACGTAAAATGTCGAACATCTGGGCTCTACCAACTCGCCGGCCAAGGCTGTCAACAAGTCTGGAGCTTCATGCAACATAAGCAAAGGCGGCGTTGGTTCAAAGGATCGCTATGGACTGAGACACACCTAGTCTTTCCGTTCCTTTAGGGCAGTGTTTCTCAAACTTCTACAGAAGGCTCCCCCCCCCCCCAAATGAAAATGATTTCGGTCACACCCCCTTAGCCAGCTGGGGACCTAGAGAAGCGCTGAAGGTGACACGGTGGGATCTAGAGTTGTAATAATACAATACAATCTTTTAATTGAGTCATGTTTTGTTAGGTACAATAAATAACTGTTTAGAGTTTCAACTTGATCCGAGAATGAGTGTGGGAGAAATAACGTGTACAATTATTTAAGGGGACCAAACCCTAAATATCTAACCATATCTGTGAATACTGAATGATTAATTTCTCGTGTTGGTATCAAACAAAAAGTAATTCATAACCAGTAATTAATCGACAAATTGGTTATTTTTTCCTTATTGATTCATGCATTGTCTACGCCAATGAATAATTATGTAAAGTTTCCACTTGATCCGAGAATGGGTGTTTCCGTTTCTAGATACACAAAAGCCGTCAATATAATAATGTACAACACTGGAGAATTTTGACCATTTTGATATAAGAAGCTCCAAAATAATCACGTTGGCGGAAACGTTTTCAAATGCTTTCTTAAAATATAAAAGCTTTGTTTCGATTAAAAGGGATTGATAATACCATCCAAATACACATTTATTGTTTGGTAATTGAAAAAATTGAGAGCCTCGCAGACCCCCTATGATCCGGATTCCTCGCCCCTTCTTGAGTGGACGTCGCGCCCTCTAGCCTCAGTTTCAGAAAAGCTAGGTTTATACACCAAAGTCTTTGTCAACTTTTTAGCGTTTGCTTTTCTAAAAAGTTAGATCTATTTTTAAATAGTAGTGAGAAGATTTAGTGTGATTGTTGGTCCTTTCCTTACACAGCCGACCTCGAACAACAAGACAGATAACTGATGACTACTTGAATTACCTTGTTCCAGTGCAGGTTTGTCGGGGCAGTGTTAGGCATTGCACAACAAGGCCATTTCATTCACAAGTTCTTTTATACACCTTTTTTTTTTCTCTCTCACATCTCGATGTTTTGTTCATCAAAGGTTAACAAAGTTTTTTTTTTTCATTTGAAATTTCTGTAAATAAAGCTCTTTTTAAAAGGTGCTTTCTTCGTTGGAACCCTTTTATATCGGTAGCCGTTTTTTTTTTTTTTAAAGCTTATATCAATTTACTCTGTCTGTCTGGTAAAACACCCAATCTCGTATCAAGATGAAATTTTGCACAGTTATTTTAACCAATTAGTTAATTAACTATTGGTAATTAATTATTTTGTTTGGTATCTCGAATAAGGGAAAGAGTTTGTACTTGACTGAGGTGGTGGTATAAGCTGCAGTAGTCCCCTTTATAGGTCGCCGCTTTAAAGTAAGTTTTAAACACACTATAGATTATTATACAAACCTCTATTTTCATACATACCTCACTAGCAGAGTGGTTAGAATGTCGGCTTGAGTCATGAGTTCAAATTCAGGTCGTTCCCTTTTTTTTTTTTTTTTTTATAAATGCTTTTAGAAAACGATTACAATAAAATTCACCCAGATATAATTTTTTTCTACTCCCCTCCAAATTTCCCAACTGGTCCAGACAAGTGATAGGATCATAGCGTATAAAGAAAGCTAAACGCATGAAATAGCGCTAAACAAAAACAATTGGTAAAAATATTTCTAATCGCACAGATGTATTGTTGCTGGTCTAGATCTATTACAAAATTAATTATATTACTAATAAAAATTTATTGATACTACATTTCGTATAAGCTTTTTTTTTTAAAGTACTTTTTTCTTTGTATTTACTGAAGCCTTTGGATGGGAATGATACTATCTTTGTGATCGTTTTTGTTTGGGGTCCCTTTTGTGGAGAACAGTTTGTTCCATTTTCATTCTGCTTTAAGAATATAATACGCCTACAATAGTTTAGTGGGACTAGCTGTAGCTATATACCACAATCCATACTATATCAGCTTACCAGTGGCGCAGCTAGAGAAGTGTGGTTGGTATATTTTCATGATAAATTTTTGAACATTTCGCTGTTGGCAACAGCTCATTGATATTGACAAAAAAAATGCAGCCAATTGTGACAACTTAGTGTCTCACTAATGCTATTTTCTGGTCAGCCCTTAAGAATGACTAAAAAAAGTAACAAAAATATTATGCCGCAAAAGCAAAAGGCAGGCGTCCCAAAGGCAGACCACGAATAACGATGGCTCGATGACGTAGCTACGACAGCTAAAGTATCAGGCATGGAGACGAAAAGCACAGTACAGATCTGAATGGAAAATGTATTGAAGCAGGGCAGGGTCCTCCATGAACTGTAGGGCCACTGGGATGGATGCATGCTTACTACGTCACAAGTGTCAGCATACCGACAAAGCCAAACTCAACAATAAGAAAGACAGGAAATACTATCGACTTCAAACCAATAGTCCCATTGTCATCCAACTGATGTGTGCAGGTGCACTTGCTGAAACTCAATTTTAAGGTCAGTTAAACAATGTGCATGTGTCGGCTACTTTAAAAAAAAAAAATTAAAGTTAGGCTTCGAGCTCGCGCGAGAGAGCAGATAACAAAAGCTGTAAAGCAGGTACAATATCTCTCAATCATTACAGTACTCCAGGTGCTTGAACCCAACGTCCCAGGTAGTCCAAGGAATACATTTTGGAGATCTTTTATTCTTAATATAAGCCAAAGATTAGCGGAGCTTTAGACATGATCGCACTCGATACAATTGATTCTGATAATATTTTTTACATTGCGAACTACCGAGTCACGTGTCCGATTTTGCAGCTTTCGGGAATTCTGAAACACTCTTAAGCACTAATCGCTTTTTTTTAACGCTTCTTTCAATTTTAGCAGAAAGCAATGCTGCTTTCGTACTTTAAAAAAAAAAGAAAAAACTCTTAGGTTCTTCTTAAACTCATGGCTTTGAAGACTTTTGAGACAAGCCTGAGGCATAAAAGTTACTTGGGAAATAATCTGTTATGAAGGTGGAAAACAATATCTTTAAAGATTTTTAAAACTTAAAGATTCTTTATTGGCAAGAACAAGTTGTTTTTTCACTGTCTGTTGGTATGCTCGTCGGCTTCATTGGAGGATCGGTTAGAGAGAGAGAGAGAGAGAGAGAGAAGGAGAGAGAAGGAGAGAGAGAGCTATGGACCCTAAACCCTTACTTCATTTGAGTAAATAATTAGAAAACAAAACGTATAAATAATACTTATTGATATTTAACAGCTCTTCTTAAATTATGTCGCTTTAATAACTCCTTAAATTTTTTCCTCTTATTTTCACTTATTATCCGTATCCCTACCCAAACTGGGCCCCGCAAAATCCGTTTTGCATTGGGTCCCACAATGGTTAAGTACGGCCCTGCTATTTAGTGACGGGTGAATACAGGGTAGATTACTTGTTCTCTTTCCATGACTTCTTGCTCACAATGGTTAAGTCGGCCCTGCTATTTAGTGACGGGTGAATACTAATTGTTGCCCCCCCCTTTTATTTTCGCCTCTAAAATTACGTGGGGTAACTCTAGTCCGTCCAACTTGCAGAAATAAAAGAGTGATCTTTCCATTACTTGGTGTCCAAACTCTTGAGCCATGAAGAGAATTATATATATATATATATAGATAGATAGATAGATAAGAGTACATTTTAATAAAGTAATACGCATTTGTCTATCGCGTATATAGTGGCTGAGTGGTAAAGTTCGAAACCGTTGAAGACTGGAATTGTTAGGAAGCCCCTGTGTCCACCCAACTGTAATGGACACTTCGGGGACGTAAAAGCGGTTGGCCATTCTTTAACCGTCGTCCATAGAAACAGGTCAGCTTTACGCTAAACTAACCCTCATATATCACATGTCTGAGATGGGCACTTTATCCAAATAGCTTATACGAATCATATTTTAAAATGGGATGGTAACTTGAGGCCTGAACCTGCTTTGCAATAAAGTCCAGCATATATGTACGTATATACAAACTATAGCAAAGCGTAGACATACTCGTAAGAATTCTTGGAAAGAAATAACAGGAACTGTTAGCACGTCAGTTCCTCATTCTTTCATTAGTGACCAAAACATCCCTGCCAGACCTAACGAGATGGTATTATTGACCTTGATCAACTTAGTTATAACAAACGTGCCACGTGTCTGTCCTGGTCAGAATGGGATCGCCTCCTCTCTCATTCAATATTTACACTAAACTCACGCGCTCTGGACATTGGGTTTAGTTCAGACTAAATCTTAGAACAGGCAGGAGTACACCACTTTATAGACGTATACTAAGCTACACCGCTCCCTCCAGACCCACAGAGAAATGTAATTTCCATTAATTTCACGTGCCAGGTCTTATTTAAACACTAAATAGCCCCCCCCCCTAACCCAAACCCGCCCTTGCACTTTGAACAAAAATACGTAATTTTTCTTCTTTCTATTTCGTCCAGAGAACTCCGAAGTGTGAAAGAGATCTGAACATTGCACTCTTCGCTTTTTTTTTTAATCAGACCTGTTGTTTGGTAACTCAAAACGTTACAAACACTGCCATAGCAAAGTGAAAGCCTACCACAGATAGTGTACAGATCCTGTAAATATCAAGCAAATCAGTGCTTTTTTTTTTTTTTGTGACGGTACGCACCGGTACGGCGTTCCGGCACCTTTTTCAATGTGGGGAAAAATATGACTTTTCTTGTATTTTAACGTTTATTAATAATTTGTTAGTAGTTAAAAGTTAGGCAATCCATCACTGAGTACCCGGCACCTAACCCAAATTTATTACATTAAGTCTAACTGGATGCTTCCGGGTGGTGTGATATTCTCTATGGACTGTTGTCACGATAATTCTGAGTTCGAATCCTCTCACCCCTGGCATTCTGCAAAGGGTTTGGGCTAGGACTTCTTTATTCCTGAAGGAACATTCAAAACTTACAAGGCAAGACAAATAAAATTATATTAACGACTATTTTACTATTTTTAGTATTCTAATTGTACTCTTAATTAAAACAAATTAATTATGTACGCTTATATAACATTTATCAACATACAAATTGAATGGAATAGAATATCTCGAAAAATAAATACAACAGATGTGGAGATTTGTTTCATTAATAGCTATGTGTCATGTTTAAACGTTTCAAGAATAGTGTCTCTGACAAATAGTGATAATCTGATTGAATCGGTTAAAAATCTACTTACATTGTACTATAACGAAACAAGAAATCCAGACAATGGGCTAGGTGCAGGTAACTCCTCGTTCGTTAGCACAATTTGACACTTGAGCTTTACCTTTTGTGTTGAGGATGGTCAAGCCTTGCTACGTTCAACTTTGTATCGGCGCGCCTCTCTTCACTCGCCTGGCTTTCGGGTTGATAGGACCTAACAAACAGCTCTACCCCCCCACACACCTCCTCCCAATTACCTTCCCACCCCAATCTCTTTGAGAGGTAGGGATTTATTAACAGTGCCAGTTTGTTTTTTTAAAAGGAGTGTGGGGGGGGGGACGCATTGTATTGTGGTGGCCAACACTTTTTCTTTAACTTATTTTTTTTGTCTTAATTCTTTTCCCCGCAAATCGCAGCTTGGCATGGATTCATTACTAAACGTTGGGCTGTTCTTTGTTGTTGTTGTTAAAGAAACAAATTATATGTACACTTCGTTAACAAAACAAAAACATAAACATGGCAACAAGGAAAATGCAAATTTTGAAGTTGCAGAGTTAATCACGTGAAAAGAAAGCGATCAGTCTTAGAGCAACATAACATCATGTGAACATGTAAATCTAACTTTCGACTTGAGTTACACAATGAAACCAATTCATTTTGAACAGAAAGTTGAAACCAAAAACGTACATTCTAGCTCAACGAATATTACATAGACATTAGACCTTAAAGTTGAGTTTTTAAAAACTTAATTTGGTCCTTTTTCTCAAGTTCCTCCTTCTATCTTCTTGGCACTACAACCTATGAAGGGTGCTGCCTCTGGTGCGTCTGTTTCTACACATTAATTCATACAGTTTTACGTCAACACCTTTGGTCTCCCTAGGAAAACTACATTTTTTTTATGATTATGCAATTTTTTTCCAATCAAGTTTGTATATAGTATATAGTAAGTATATACCATATAATATATACTCTTTGGAGACACGTATGAGACCAGTATCCCGGGACGTATTGACCAGTCTAATATGGGGTTATCGTAAACCATTACAGTGTGTTTGATATTAAATGTCAATCGCAAATATCTATTAGAGATGTTCATATAAATAGCAAACCTGCAGGTGTATCCTGAGTTCAAACTACGTAAGTATTGGTAAGGGAAGTATTTAACAAACCATGGAACTATAACATGTATATATTACTATTTCTGTACTTTTCTGCACCGTTAAATCAAGTTTGAAAACAAATCTGCTGATTGCACAAAATAATTTTTATTATTTAGTTATTTAGTATCTGTCAAAATGACGTCTTTGTTTAGGTTTTCTTTTTATTTCACAATCTGTCCCGCTTAAAGACATAAATTGGTCCCGCTCTTTCTTCTTTCATTTTATTACAGCAATGTTTCGTATGTTGTTTTTTTTTCTCTATAGGTTCCTTTCTATTGTCACCACATTTATTCAACTCACTTACTCTTCTTTTTATCTCTTACTAATTGTTGTTTACGTACTCTCACATAATGTAAACATGATTTTAAGACTCGATGTAATCTAGAAACAGCCTAGTAGATTAGTGGGATTCATTGAGTAGTAGGAAGAAAATGGATACATTTAAAAACACAGTTTTGAAAAAAAAAAGCTTATTTATATAAAGGGGTTCACCTAAGCAGGCATGCACTTTCATGGACAAAAAACTCAGTACAATGTACTATATTATACGATTATCTGTGCGACACAAGTCAAAACTCAAAAGCTGCAACAGAATGTTTTTTTTTTTCTTCCTTTCTAACGTTACACTCTATTGTCCCATTTCGTTCAGACCGCCCACCGGTCTGGGTTTTCAGTTTACAACAGTGATGGGCCGGCACGACTGTTGCCAGAAATTTACGATCTAAATAAGATCTGATTACCCCTGAAGGAGGGCATGGACTGTTTTCTATTTACTTTCTCTGGTTTTATTCACACTAGCCTCTCTCTCAACTCCTAGCCTGCAGACTTTATGATGTCCAAATATTTTAAGTTAGCTTATTATGGCGAGACGTCATTTCTATTTAAGGTCTACATCTCTGAGTGTACTTATTAAAGCATATTGACTTTCATTAAGCAAAGATATGTGTGTCTTATTACATATAGTGATGGACGATTGGATTACGATGAAGGACTCTTACAAAGGCGGAGGGATACACAAATAGGACCAATAAAAAAGCTACCGCCCAAGACGGCACAAAAAAAAAAAAAAAAAAGAACTAAAGGCCACCGCAGACAACAATTGTTCTGTGTTGGTAGTAGGCAAAATATTAAGTCACATCCTTGTCTGCGTAGCCACTCGAACACTAATTTTTAATTTTTTCTAGACAGATATTACCCGCTGCCCGCGGGTCTTAACTTGCGTATTGCTGATATAGTCACTGAAACATTAACTTTAGAAACAATTAAAGAAAATAATAATGTTATAAGTAAAGCGAATGCTTGAATTTATGAATAAAAAATATTATGAATGGAGCTAAAAATAGCTAATTGACCTGAATTCAATTTTTTATGATAACATTGGCGAACGAATGTAAATATGTAAACATAGCCTAGATCGATGAAGTTTCATAGAGTTGGTCAACTTTTGTTTTTGAGGGTCTTAAGTTTGTTTTAGGGCTACAATACATACACTAAGGTCTAAGTTAGTACCCAAAGAACATATCTGCCAAGTTTTATCAAGATTGGTCAAACGGTTTTGATTTCTATTCCTAACATACATACATACGCCTTACTTTCTACTTTATAATATAGATAGCATTACTAGCCAGATATTACCCGCGGCCAGCACGTCTTCACTTGTGCATTACAGATATAGTCAGTGATATAATATATTAGAAACACTTAAACAAAATAATGTTATAAGTATAGAGAATGTGTTTATTATTATCATTATTGTTATTATTTAGGCCTACATTCTGTTTTCGACAGAATATCTTAGTATACTATAAGCCAGAGAAAGAGGAGACAGATTTGCAGTAGGATGCCGTCTTAATCAGTGCATAGTCAGTGCGAGTTGATAGTTACTGGGGCCCTGGACATTATATAAATTAAATTATAAACGTCTTCATTAAAAATTTAACACAAATAAAATAAAAATAACATTGGAGTTAGTCGACACATTCTAGGAGAGGCTGAATGAAACTAGGAGAGTTATTCAAAGAAAATTCAACACGTCTCATTCTTACCGCTTCCACCATGAATGCTCTAAAGAAAATCTGGAAAAGCTTCCCAATCATTTCCAGTCATAATTCAACTTTAGTCATTACTTACTGGTAACGTTTGTTACTTCATGGGATGTGAGAACGTGCTGACTGAGAAGGCTGAAAGACAAATACAAACATCGTGCACGTCTGTTGTAGAAGATTTATACAATTCCTTACGATTCTGCACGACGTCAGGAAATGAAAACAATATTTTAAATGTATAATTTAGCAGGTAAATAAACGAAAGATGACATTGTCTGAAGGTAGACTTTAGTTGCTAGTCAATAGTAGACCTAAGTGATGGTTAGTTTGTGGCCAGGAGCCTAGACTCGAAAGTAGACTCCAAAAGTGCAATGAGGGAGTTCGAGCTCGATTTTCGTTTCAATACTTTCAAAACACTCCAAAGATAATTTCACTTTTTAAAATCCTAAATAGATTATAGTTCATTTCTGCTATCTCATTTCTTCTACAATTTCACAAACAAATAATTGAGACCTGCAAAAAAAAAAAGTGAGGTAATTCCCCTTTTTCTCTCTCAGGATAGCTTCCCCTTCATTTATTTTCTTCTGGACAATAAAAAAAAAATGTAACACATGCCCTTATCACCCTCAGCCAGTTACGTTGGTTGTCGCAAGTAGCAAAAACAATACATTAAAAGAAAACCGAAATATATAAATAACAGAAGCCATGAAAGAATTTAGCAGACCGAACGTGTAAGGCTGGTAGATGGGCCGTCATTTCTTTCTTTTATTTTACCTGTTCAAAATAAAATATAGAGAAGAAGGTATAACAACAATCTGTGTACTACTTACTACTGTACTTTATAGTATTTGGATTTATGTGTAGGACGAGTTATAATTTTTTCTGACAAAGCTGAACGCGTCTTGTAATGCCTTTCAAAAACTCTCTCTCTCTCTCTCTCTCTCTCTCTCTCTCTCTCTCTATATATATATATATATATATATATATATATATATATATATATATATATACATATATATATATATATATATATATATATATATATATATATATATATAACTACATATATATATATATATATATATATATATATATACATATATATATATATATATATATAACTACATATATATATATATATATATATATATATATATATATATATATATATATATATATATATATTATCATGGGCGTAGCCAGGGCGGGGGTTTTTGGGGTTCAAACCCCCCCCCCCCGAAATTAAATTCCCCCCCCCCCCGAAGGGGGGGAGTCGGAATTTAGTGACTGATTTTTTGCTTTGATTTTGTTTATTTTAGGTGAGATTTTAATACTAAACCATCACTTTCCCCAGCACAGCCAAAGGGGTTTTGAGTTTAAAACCCCCTACCAGGGGGGCTCGAGTTTAAAAACCCCTACAAGGGGGTTCGAGTTTAAAAACCCCTACCAGGGGGGTTCGAGTTTAAAACCCCTACCAGAGGGTTTCGAGTTTAAAAGCCCCTACTAGGGGTTTTGAGTTTAAAACCCCCTACCAAGGGTTTTGAGTTTTAAACCCCCTACCTGGGGTTTTTGCAGTTAACTCCCCCTCTTCTATAAAACAAAACAAACAAAAATGCAAACGAAAATCCCCTAATTCCAAGAGCACAGTTAAGGAAGATTTTGATTTTAAAACCCCGTCTAAAATTTACGATAAACCCCCTCTTTAATATAAAAAAAAGCTAATAACGCACTCAAAATGTTATGAGCGTAGCTAAATGGGTTTTGACTCAGTTTTGAGTTTAAACCCCACTTCAGCGGGGTTTGAAGGTAAAAAATACCTCTTTAATAATAAAAACAAAGCAAATTAAACATTAAAAATGTTATGAGTGTAGTCTAAGGGGTTTGAAACTAAAAAGTACCTCTTCAATATAAATAAAAGAAAATTACTCACTCTAAAATCAATGAGAGTAGTCAAAGTGGTTTTGAGTTTAAACCCCCCGCCAGGGGGGTTTGAGGATAAAAAATACATCTTGTGTAAGAAAAAAGCAAATTACGCACTCAAAATGCTATGAGCGTTGCCGATAGGGGTTTTGAGTTTAAACGCCCATTCAGAGGGGTTTGGTGCTAAAAATACATCTTCAATATAAAAAAAAAGCAAATTACACACTAAAATTATTTGAGCGTAGCCAAGCCAATCGGGGGTTTTGAGTTTAAACCCTTCTTCTACAGATGGCTTTTTTTTTTAAGTTTAAAACCCCTCCAGATGGTTTTGAGTCTAAGATCCCCCTACAGAGCATTTTGAGGTGGAAAACCCCCAACAGAAGATTTTGACAATAAAACTTCTCTTTTCGATATAAAATCTAAAGCAAACTACAGTCACTTAATTCCAAGAGCGTATTCAAGAGAGGTTACACATTTTTACCAGTGGCAGGGCTCCATTAATAAACTGTAGTGAATAGTCATCTACCGAAATCGAAAAACACTAAATGTAGCTCAACAAAGATGGCTAAGACAGATTTTAGGAGTCAGTTATAGAGATCTGGTCTAAATCAAGGAAATCCTATGCCGAACTGGGAGTCGACCCCTTAGTAAGATTGTGAGAGAACGACGCATGAGGTTTGCGGGACATGTTCACTGACAAAATGAATTACGCATAAGAAGAGTTGCAATGATATCCTAGTACAACTTGACGCCACTCATTCATGGAGGTCCTCATGGTAGGTGGGAAGAGGCTTCAGACATTACCAGTGACAGATTTTTATGGAAACAGCTTGACGTCAAATGCTCCGAACGGCGTGGGAGAGTCTAAGTCAGTAAGAATAGCACATCAGGTTTTTGAAATAAAACTTTCTAATAGCAGGAAAATGCAGTGCAGATACCTCAGAATATGCATTTTGTTGGCTTTCAATACCAGAAATAGTGCTCGGAGGCGGGGCTTCGCCCCGCGCTGGGGAGCTCCTAGCGCTCCCCCAGACCCCCTTGCTAGTAATGGCGGGCAGTCTACAATTTTATGGAAACAGCTTGATGGCAAATGCGCCGAACGACGAGGGAGGGTCTAAGTCAGTAAGAATAGCACATTAGAAATTTTTAATAGCAGGAAAATGTACTGTAGATACCTCAGAATATGCATTTTGTTGGTTTTCAATATCAGAAATATTGCTTGGCGGCGGGGCTTCGCCCCGCGCTGGGGGATCTCCTAGCGTTCCCCCACACCCCTTTGCTAGTTATGTCGGGGAATCTACAATTTTTCCACTAACTCATTGAAGAACCTATTCTAGGGCACAATAAACGTCTTCCAAAAGAATGAAGGGTCAGAATGTAATAAAGATTATGTACACACACACACACACACATAAATACATATAATTTTTTTTTCGCCGGGGGGGGGGGAGGAAAAAAATTCACCCCCCCCAAACCCCCCCCCCCGAAAAAAATCCTGGCTACGCCCATGTATATTATATATATATATATATAAAGTAAGATACAAGTCGTAGGGTTACGATGACCGAAAAGCTCCACACAAAATTATAAAAACAATTTTTAATAAAAACAAAGCTTATATTGCGTGAAATTGTATAAATTATTTAGAATCAATCATGTAATTAATTTTTAGTAGATCTAGACTACAAATAATACATTTGTGCAATTTGGAAACACTTGTATTAATTGTTTTTTGTTTAACGCAACTTTCATGGTTACAACACGCTTAGTGTGTTATGGTCCAATCACTTTTGTGGAATAGTGGGGTCGGGGAAGGGGGGTAACTGGAAGAAGGTTTCCGTGCTGCCTTTTCAGAAACAACTTGAAATTCGAACTCGTGCCACGATGGAAGGTCGACTTGTTAGCCACTGAACTATCCAAAGACCTCTAAAAGTAGAAGGCTATAAAGTCTATTGATAGTTTAAAAAATTGAGTTGTCTCTACACAAAGCTTATTTCCACTTATCTTAGTAGGTTTTACTATCTCTATAGAAAACACAAATAATTAATTACGACTACTTTATTTACTTTTTTTTTTTCATTGATTCATGTATTGTCATCGACAATTAATAATTGTGCAAATTTCAAATTCATCCGAGATAGGAAAGTGGGAGAATTAAGGTGCACGGGATTCTACCCAGACAGACAGAGTGAGTTGATACAAGCTTTTTAAACAAGGTTACAAAGACAGTTTGTGTGGAAACACAAACTCAAAATCGGCCCTCGAAGTGGTCCACCCAGGCAGGTAAAAAGGCAGGTACCAATATTTTCAGTAAGAACATCAGAATTAAATTCTATCAAAGACAAATGACAAAGAAGAATGGAGAAAGAAGGTTGACAGATCTTGTGTGGTGCCCCAGCGGTCCAGCAGACCAAAGGATAGGTGAAAGTGAATGTGAAGTTAAATGCGAACCTGGCCTAACTGATGTCTTGTAATGAATATCTAATTGATCTAATTGTTTTGTAAACGGTCAATCTCTTATTCAAATCCTCAAAAAAAAAAGAAAAAAAAAATTTCCGTAAAAAAAAAAAATTCCTTTACTTAAGTGTTTTAATGTCATAGTGTTGCACTGCAGTTCACGCGATAATATGAAAACCTACTTTTTAATTGTTGTTTTAAATTATGCCCAACTTATATGCATACTAAATAGATTTTTTCTCTTAAAAAAAGTAAATATTATTTTTGGTAAATGTAGTAGTTAATAGTACAGAACTTACAGAACGTACCAATACAAATGTATAAAAGTATAATTTTTTTAACAAAAAGTCTAAACCATTTGCATAAATGTGTTAAAAGATATGGTATATATGTGTCCTCCTACTAAAGAGCCTCCCGTGTTTGTTACTATTAATATTGAATAGTTGTAAAAGTGGTGTATTTTTATGAAAAAAAAAACTGCATGCATAAGTGATTTAAAAAATTAGATTTTTCGCATTTAGAAAAGAAAAAAGTAGCCCTTGCATCAGAACTTTGAATGGACTAAAATATTATGATGTCGGATTTTCACTATCTTTTCTAGTTTACGAGATATAAACGGGACGGACAGACATTTCACACACAAAAAAAAATAGCGTCTTTTCCCCTTTCGGGGGCCGCTAAAAAACAACATCACATTTTAGACTTTTTTTTTTCAAAGTCTATTACCGAAGCAGCATTGTAGAAAATTATAAATAGGCTTACTGTGTTGAGCATACCCAATACTCTCCAAGAATTATGTTGTTTTTTTTCAACAGCATAAATTTCGAAAATATATTTACAATTTGTGTAGATAGAAAATTGTAATCACTGTTTACATTTATGAATAAAAGAATAGGAAAAAGTCTTTAAGAGATTTTTTAACAACCCCAAATATCTCACAAATTAAAAATAGGACAATCAGTTACATGTCTGAGTGACCATCATCTTAATGTTTGATGTTTAAATGTTAAATAAATGTTAAAGAAATGTTGATCTTATTTGTGCAAGATTTAATTATATCTTAAGAAAATTTTCCACAAATGCCTTAAATAAAAAATCGTAAGCTTAGCTTGATAAAGGAAATTTCGGCCATGCCAACATTAACACTATTTAGACTCAATTAGAAATGTATGTCTGTTTAATAGCAGGCAAGTTAGACTAGATATGGACTTCCTGTACGAACATCTCGCTGATATCGAGATAAGAGTGTCAGCAAGCCTGGCATTTGTAATCTGAATTTCTCATATGTAGAACAATACGCCAGTGACTGTGGCTCCATTCAGAGGGACAAGGTCAATCAAGCCAAGCGATGTCTGAGAACAAGATGCCTCTTGCAACAACTCCCACGCTTCAGATGTCATAGGGAGTCACGAAGGGAAATTGTTTTTAATTTGTCACCGCCACCAACACGTCTAATGAAAAGACAACAAAGACGAAAAGCAGGACTGCGTCTGGGGCGTGTCCTCCTCACTAACACACACACTTTACACACAAATAGTGGGAGAGAAAATAAGAACAGTTGAAACAGAAAGAAAGAGATAATTAGCACCAGAAGATGCAGTACATGAGGATAAGGACAAAATAAACAATTGAGAGGTTTAGCCTTGATAAGCAGGCCGACAGGTTCAGCCTTGATAAGCAGGCCGACAGGTTCAGCTAGATCTAGTGTAGTTAGAGTCGAATAAATAATCTTTCCATTATATTGGAAGCATTACCATATATTTATATAAATGAAGAGATAGATAGATAGATAGATAGATAGATAGATAGATAGATAGATAGATAGATAGATAGATAGATAGATAGATAGATAGATAGATAGATAGATAGATAGATAGATAGATAGATCTTCACACTAAAAGATTCACAGTAATCAGTTCTTTTTTTATACTCCGGCAATTACGACCGAACATGTTCTTTAACCAATAAAATAAAGAACAAGACAAAATGATAGGAATAAATGTAGTGCGATAAAATGGAATTAAAAGAAAAATGTTTAAAAAAAAGGAAGATTGGGAGAGATTTGGAAATATTTTATAATCTTTACAACACATTGATGTTGAAACCAATATTTAGGGCACACACATTGGGTCATCAGACATAGTTTTTGAACATACCGAGACATAGTAAACACTCATTTTCATTGTGACAATTATGCGTACAATTCCTCTATTCAGGTATTCATTGGGGTAAAGAATCAGGGGTGAAACGGTTCTCGAAAACGCCTCTAACTATTTTTATCGAGATTTAAAAGATAATGTTTATCTTTGTGAAGAATTACTAACTAATTGGGAGAATTCTAGTTTGACCGTTATAATTTTTCAAACTATAATTTAAAAAAAAAATTAATTTGGTTTGAGGTCTAGACAAACTATATATTGAACGCCTATACCTCAGCGGAAATATTTGCATTCCATTTTTTTTTCTCTCTCTCATTCATACTAAGTAAGTATTAGTTAAGTTCCCCTTTCAGACCTTGCGGTTTATATAGGAGATGATGTAAAGATCATGTGTTTCATTCATATTAGTCATTCGTTATCAAGATCAAAGTAAGAGCAAAGTAATCGTTCTTGCAAAGAGTCAACAGCTTTATGAAGGAGGAATTCATATACTATTAAATAAAAGCAACTTTTTAAAATGTTACATGTCCACTATCTATCTATCTATCTATCTATCTATCTATCTATCTATCTATCTATCTATCTATCTATCTATCTATCTATAGCACTAGATTTAAATTGAGATCGTGATTTAGTTTGACGGGATTCTTATAATCAGAAAATAGGTCTTTAGCTTGTCTGTGAACTCTGCTAAATTTGGATCTAAGCCCTGGAACATCTTCTCAGCTCTCTGCTAAATTTGGATCTAAGCCCTGGAACATCTTCTCAGCTCTCTGCTACCCAGCATTGGGCCCCATGATGACCCGCTGGCCACTATCAATAAATGCAAATTAAGATTTGATGGCCATATCACAAGATACTTAGAGCTCGCAAATACCTTCCTTCAGGGAACAGTACTGGGAGAAGGAAGAAGAGGCAGACAAAGAAAGCGATTGGAAGAAAACATAAAGGAATGGACGGGCCAGCCATTGAAAAATATTCTATTTAAGACAAAAGACAGAGTGGAATTGAGAAAAACAACAGTTAACAGATCATGTGTAGTACCCCCACGGTTCAACAAACTAAGGGTCACTAAGGAATAGGTGAAGGTGAATTCAAAGACGTAACTGACAGTAGGCTCTTCCTCCTCCCTTCTCTGGAAGTGGAACCTAAACTCCCCCCCCCCATTAAGTTTCACAAGCCTGATTTAGAATGAGGTGTTTTGGAAAAAAAGGTTTATTTCCTCATTATTAGATATAAACTATCACCAAAAGCAAATAATGGCGAATGTCTGACAGGTTTAGTGCGCCTTTTTATCTTACAAATTTTCTCACCTAGGCCGACAAAGAAGCGGTTAAAAAAAAAGGATAATAAATTCTAGACCCACATTTTGTTGTACAATGCTGTCAAACCAAAGCCCCAGGCTTCGCGTTTAGAGGACTTTTAGAGAATACTTTCATAAGCATTGGGACGCGAGGCACTTTGTCGTTGTGCTAGACGTTCAACGAAAAACTTCCTAAAATGTTTTTTCCCTTTTCAGAATTATGTAAATGTCAGATGGCAACCAAGAGAATATTTTTAAACCCATATAGGCCTATATTATTATTTCAATGTAAACAGCTATGCTACGCAATAACTTCACATGGAGATTGAATGACAGGTTGCAAGCGTGGTCTCAACTCATTTGTATCTGCACTTATGTTTCAAACAGTACTGGATTTTAGTAAGTGGAGGCCCCTAACTAACCCTTCATGCTTCAGTATAAATTACTATAAATATACTTAATTATATTTGAAAAACCTAAAAGCATAACATATCTTATATGTTACAGGCGTTACTTCAAAAGAGAAGACAATAAGGGCCTACCTCCTACTCCTTTCGTGTGTCAATTTAGCCATGCATATAAATCAGTGACTTAAACTCTGTAAAGTCTTAGGTTTTCTTGGCTGATTCGGGCAAACCATTTCATGCTCTAACGGCACTAGGAAAAAAAGGAGCACTTGTATGTATTTTCCTAGCATATGGAATAAGAAATATGTCTTTATCTTTGTTTCTGAGAATTTTATTAGATTTTGTTTTTCTATTTATAAGTTAGTAGTTCTAGTAGTCTAGTAGGCCTAAACTAGTAGGTCTAATAATATCATGCTGGGAGTCTAGGGGTAATTACTGCCGAGGAAAAAACATAACATAAAAAAATTCGGGTATTTTAAAGGAGTGTAAGTAACAATACAGACAGGCTCCAGGTATTCACTACCAAATGCGTGCGTCATAAAATTGGTGTCAGATAGCAAAACAAAGTCTATGGGAATTGGGCCGGCCTAAGATAATTGGACAGGGCCGCCTTACATATTGCGAGACCCAATTTAATGGATGCTTGCGAAGCCCCTCTTCTAATTTTTTTTCTTACATTAATTAGTCACTTAATATGAAATAGATCATTACATCAACGTTTATTAGACGCCTATATAACGTGTATAGGAAGCAACTCAAGAGCAATAGGCGCCAGTGGGTTAATTAAAGCTACGTCAATCGTATGATACACTAAATATATTAACCCTTTAAGTCCTACATCTTTAAACGCCTGTGACAAGAGCCATGAATAATAGTGATGTGCTCAATGTAAATTGCGGGGCCTCTGCCAGGCGCGGGGCCCAATTTGAGCAATTAGTCAAATCGGCTTAATGCCGGCCCTGTCATTGGAGGCCCTAGGCGAAGCTGCGAAGTGAATTAGGTAACACCAAATAAAATAGAAAAATAAAACGACCAAAAAATAAAATTACGGAATGACATCGATATCTAGATCAAACAATAAAATAAATTCATCTAGCGCAATTCCCTTAGCGTTCCGTATGCTAACTTCAATCGAAGTAGAAACTTAGAGCTAGGCTGGTAGACACAATATAAGAAACTATTTTAAAATATCATTAAGTAGCATAGAGATAATTCACTAATATTTAGTATTTACACAGGTTGGATCTACCAGTTCCGTAGTGTGGTTCGGTTAAGCTGCAGGTTTATTTCCTTCATTGTTATCGTGTAATCTTAACAAAAAATAATCTTTAAACATGTGAGGTAACTGAGTAAGATAATTTGAAATATCAAAAAGGGTTGTCTCTCTTTACAAAGAACAATGCAGATGTTAAGTTCAGTGACGTCATCGGGGATACCGTACTTTCAAGTTATTATGAGGTTCCTGCCCTTCCTTTTACACCTATCGTGCCTGTGAGGCCTTCATTTTTAATTAGGGATAGGCCGAGCAATGGTTACTAAAATCAACTATTTTCATCTATAATCCTACATTTTTGCTTGCATAGATTTTGTTATTTTATAATAACTAATAAATAAATATTATAGTCATACACAAAAAAATGTGTGAATGAAAATACATTTTGTTTGAATATTACAAACTAATATCTTTGTGATTTTGTCATTTTAAATCTTTTTAAAAAAGATATATCTAAATTTCGTTTATTACAAAAAACAACTTTTTTTTTAATCTCAGTACATGTCGAAATGCATAAATAAATGAAATACTAAATCCTTTTTGTTCAGATCTGTATTTTTAACCACATAAATCTATATATAGATCTATATATTTTTGTGTGAAATCTGGCCCAAATCGTTCATTCAGTTTCCGCTTTCTCAATACAGTGTTAATGTTTGGAAATAGTGGACTCTATGGCTAGACGCCGCAAAAATTTCGTGTTACCTCGATAATGTGAGAGTTCTGTTAGTTTTCTTTTAGTGTATTGAGTTCTACAAAATCGGTTTAAATGTACATGATGGGGAATTCTGATAGCCGCAACTCCGACCACTCACATAACCGATTTGAAAGTCGGGGTGTTGGGCTCGAGTTGCAAAGAAAACCATCTGTTCCTGTACCTCGTCTGCCAATGCCAGATGGACAAGAACTGGAAAGAAGATTTACGAAAGTCCTTGTAAGTATAAAAGCTAGATTTAGACCATTAGAGCTCATATCTAGAATCTAGATGTATTTAAACTTGAAGTTAGAGGCTGGATTTTTTTTTGTGTTAGTGTGTTACACTCAGTACACTACTCAATCAATAACTCATATCTACAGAGACTACTCAACTACTGTGATTGTAATGTAATGTACTCACTGTCACTACTGACTACTGTGACTGTCAGTGTCACTCTTAATCTTAACATTAAATCATTAAGTTAACTCTTAACTTCTTAAGTCAGTCTTCTAGATTTACTCTAACTCTAGCCTAAGCCTAGGGACTCTAGTCTCTATAGAGTTAATAGTGTGAGTCTAAGTCTAGATCTAGATCAGTAGATGTGTAGATCTACTTTACAAATCATACTCATCTTTATCACCAAAATTGTGACACATGACACGTCACACAGTAGATGATAGACCTAGTACTGTAGTATCTAATAATATCAATTCTAATCAGAGCTTAAACAGTGCCACTGAGTCACTGGCAGTGCCACTGGTTATACTTATAGGTTGCAATCAGTCTGAGTCACTTAGATTTATGCTATGGCTATAGATCTATAATAACAGCGTCTTCATATAGCTACTACTAGACTAACTATCATACTATGTCATAGTTAAGATCTAAGAAATAGTTGCCAATACTTCAAATAGATCTCTAGATACTAGTCTATAAAAAATAAGTTCTGATTATGAATAAAAGTAAGTATCAGGATTCAGTTAAGTGATTCACTATGATACAGAAAATACAGATCATTATCATACATGGTCATACAGTCAATATCACTCAAGATCTAGAGTCTATATGTTTTTAAAATTTAAATCTAAATATTATATTAGGGTTATTAGATCAGATTTAGACTCTTAGATCTAAATTTATAGATATCTAGATTTTAGTATCTAGAGATCTAAATCTATCAATCATTGTAACTGTCCTGATTAGATGTAGTCATCTAGATTTAGATCTGTGTAATACTCTAGATTTTAGTATTTGTACAAGTATTAGAACTGGGAAATCTAGTTCTTTAGAAGATATTAAAAATCTAGTTAAATGAGGTTCAAATTAAGACCAACAAGTAAAGCCAAAGAAATAAGTTACACACATGTTTATGATACTATTGCTATCACCAGTTTGTGCACTGTTTGTTCTAACTTATTAGGGTTTTCCTGCTTATTGTTGATAAAAGGATTGCTTTTTAGGAATCAGAGTGTGATCACTATAGTCACTTTTGTTTTCTGTTGTTATGATTATGTCTCTTTTCTTGCTATTGATGCTTAAAATGCTTAAGAAGAGAAGCAATGGAAATGATTTAAAAAACATTTTGGACATTTATAAAAATAATACAATTTTGAGGACAATAAATTTTGATAAGGTTTCTTGTGAAATTTAGAATTTCATTACAGAATCATACATTGTCTTGCAAAGTAAAGTATTGTTTGTTTTTTTAGGAATTTAAAATGTTAGTAAATTTAGATTTTATGTAGTTTAAAAGATCATTGACTTAAAAAATCATTTAAATTAGTGCAAAAGAGAATGTATAGTATGTTATTAAATTTAAATTTCTTATTACAATTAAAAAAAAATATTTTTAGTTTTTCAATAGTTTCAGTATTTCTCACATTTGATGAAGATTCCCCCCCCCCCCCTTTTTATTTTCCCCTAATATTTTACAGAGCATTTGATAAAACAATTTCCTTATGGACAATAAAGATTATTATAAAAGGATTTTATAGTTCATGACATAAAGATTTATGTAATATCACTTGTAACATTATTTAATGCTATTAGTAGTGAAATTGCTTGTCGCAATGATTGCTGTGTACAGTATGCATTATTTATTCATAATCTTTCTAATTAGCGAAATAAAGTGAAACAATTATTATACAATAAAATCATGAAATCTCATTAGTATTAGATAATTTAAATGCTTCTTGCCCAAATGTTTTTTTTTTGGTTTGAACAATTTAAATTTCAAACACATAACATTTTACATTGTCACAAAATTCATGAAGCCTCTGTAGCTTTCTAATACACTCTAAACAGATGTTAGCTGAATAAGCAAATATGGGCCTTGAATTAAGAAAGCAATAGCTCCATTTAAACTGAAAGTGAAGTGAGTGAAATGTTTTTTCACACTAATCAAGTTTCAAAATATTTGTAATCATAGGATGTGATGGCCAATAAAGTTTTGTCTAAATCTTACATCATTATTTTAAAAAAATTAGCTGGTGAATGTTTCAGCCTCTCACTCTACCTACATTTTTTTTTTTTTTTTTTTTTTTAATGCAAATGATTATTTTACTAACACACTGACATTCTTGATAATAGGTTACCTAGAAACCATTGACTGTAAATTAAAATATTTAATCATAAAAACTATCATACTATTTTCAGACTTCTATGGATTTACCTCCGGATAAAGCTAAAGTACTTAAAGGATATGATGATGAGCGCAAGTGGGACTTGATATGTGATCAGGTATTCACTGTTTTAAAAAAAAAGCAATAAATATGTCTTTATTCTAAAATTAATTAGTCACATCTAAGTATAATCTTATTGATTTGAATAGGAACGAGTTCATGCTAAGGACCCCCCTCATGTATACTTGGAAAAACTTAAAGCTTATTTGGATCCTAAAGCTACCAGAAGTTCTAGGGTAAGTTTTTTTTATTTTTGGGGGGAAAGGCTTATAATATTGTTAAATTGTAGAGAGGTCAAACTGAACCCTGTTATTACAAATTAAAAAATGATTACTTGCTTACATGCTATGTTATTTAAAGTCAAACTATTACAGCATTCACTTGATTAGTATGTGTGATTAGATTTTTTTTTCTTTATATCGGGAACATGTTTTGTATAGATCACATTTTATCACTTTTTAAACTGTAACTTTTGTCTGTCAGCTTTTTTTTTTTTTTTTTTTGGATTTCAAAAGCTTATAATGCAGCTTATATGACTAGTTAAAAGTGTAATGAATGAATGAAGTATTTTAAACAGAAAAATTGTTAATGATATAAATGGATTTATATGTACCTGTGTACCAATAGTTTTCTGTTTATATTTGTCATGCTATTCTGTGGTAGCCTTTTTTAGAAGCCAGTACAATGAAGGGACTTGCTGGAATTGATGGTTTGATTTTGATTAAAACATTAACTGAATACAATTTGAAGCTGCAAGTATGAGAACACTTTGATTTGAATGGTATGAATTCATCATGTACACACATTTGTGAGTGCACTTTAGTTTTTGAAATGAACAGTATGCTGTAATCTTCTGATTTTATCATGACCTCCTTGTTTATTGCTCATACAAGTCTTAAAGACTCAATGAAATATGAGACATTGAAAAATGAACTTACATTACCACATTACCCCACAATATTTGTAGGTCATAGCCATATCTTTATACCTTTGGAAAATTATGTTAAATTCTTGGTGTTAAAAAAAAAAAAAAGTCTTTTTATTGAACATAGTTAAATTGTTCATTCACCTTTCCATTTTTAGATATTATGTATACTGTATTGAGTTACTATAATATATAATTTTCAATGACATTATTGTCGCTTTCTTCTATCAAGTATTGATCTCTGCTATCAAGCAGTGAATTATATGAAGAATCTATTACATAAAAAGAAAACAAAATGAGATGATCATTTTTTTTCATAGAATGAAATCATTACATTCTAGTAGATAATTTTGTCCCAGAAATACAACTGAAGGGAAATGTTTTATATACAACTTTGACAAGTTATAAAGTAATCAATTAAATCCTTAGAATATTCATTTAATTCATTCATTCATTATCAGATTATTGTCCTGTCTTTATAAGCTCTGTTGAGAGCCAGTGTTGGTAATAATTTTTCTTCAAACAAATTCCATTTCAATCTGCCACATTTAGGCGAGTTGAATTTGTTTAGCTTATATGTGTGTGTTAGCTGACACTGGTACTAAATGAATACAGCTGACCACGAAAACAAGTGGTTTTGGTTTGATGACATTTGACCGGGTATACTAATGCAGGAAGGATGGTCTCACCTTCCACCATCACTCTTTTTGAATAGTGGATTGGTCTTTGAAGTCTGTTCGTCTACTCACTGTGTCCTAGGTGCAATACTAACGGCTAGGGAGTGTCTTGCATGCGCATTTTCTTTTCGAGGGAAACTAGGGATAGTTCAATGTTGGAAGGTTAGCTACAAGTCTTTCGTGTTTTGTACAATTGGAGAGGTGGGAGTTGGGTAGGCAGGGCTCGTGTCGTTATGCATGAATGCGTTTGTTAAATTGATCTTCTTGAAGCTCGTCATAGCTCTAGTTCCTTAACTAGCACCTGTGATATCTGAGCAGGCTGATGCATTTTTTTAAAACTGAATAATTATAACATTCCGTGCCCATGGTCTTAATTGTATATAGCAAGAACTGTGTATCATAAAATGATTCATGTGGTAGCTCTAATGGAACAGCATTGCGCTTCCGTTGTGGTGACGTGTTGCACTGTTATAGCACTCGTGTGTTCTACACAGTTCCACTACTTACTAAATAGACATGTGTAATCATCTTGAAACAGAGAAAGCTCATGAACACCCCCTCCCTCCCCTCTTTATTTCCTCCCTTTCCGAGCTCGTGCTCCAGCTGACTAACTTGATCACCTGTCAATCAAAGCATCGTTCTGAGTGTTCTTTGAAACCGAGAAGCAGAACTTGCGCGCTACGCCAGTAACTCGCTAGTAGGCCTAATTATAACATCCCCTTAATCAAAACGGAATTGAGATTTGTATGAAACAAAATGGAGATGGCTTTGAAAATATTCCCAACTGAATGAGTAGACAAGTCAGTTTATCACAACTGTAAAATCTGATGAGTGTTACCATTTTCTTTTCCCAGCAAGCCATGTGTATTGCCATTCACACCATGGTTTGTAGAGCCTTTTCTCTTATTCACCATTGAGAGTCTGAGCATGCTTGGTGTTATGTTTTCAGTGTCATCGCTTCTTTAACAGTGGTCCTAACTGTTATCACTGTTGTATGCTCATTGGTCTATTGTTACAAGTGTATTTAGTTGAACTCTCCTGTTGGAAACGTGCTACTACTGCAGGGAGGGGCGGGCTATACTTTGTATTGTTTTTCCACCAAGAGAAACTTTTATGTTCATATTTTGCATGATTTTTTTTTATTTCTAAGACACGAGTCTGTTCAATGTTGCTTTTATATGTTTTACGTCAAGCTTAAATAGAATATATAGACCGCTGTTCCTATTTATTCATTTATTATTAGTATTAGTCATTCTGGTGTGCCCGGTGACAGAGACTGACCGGCTATATGGGCATTAGGATTTAGGGCTAATACACAAGTCATATAGAATTGTGTCTACGGGAAATGAGTTGGATTCAGAAGGACGTAAGCCCACGCATGCATGAGTTCAGTTCTCGGTGCACGTTTAGATAGTGTGAGAACAGGTACCAATGGATGCCCATCGTCATATATATATATATATATGGCTGGCAATATGTCGCCAGATCGAATGGGAAAATCATGGCCCCTGCAGGCTGACAAATGTGCGTACTATGATTTTAAACTGAAATGATTGTTTGCCAACTTCTGGACTATATACTAACCCATTGTTTCATTCCGCTCTATTTACATGAGGTGTGTATGTAGGAGGGAAGGGGAGAAGAAGAAGCCTCTTGTGTTACTCTGTGGCTGATTCTCGGCACTTTCCCCTGTCTATGACGTAAAGAAAGTGGGCGGTGCCGAGTTTAAAGGGCTTTACTCACTGACACGTTCAACGAAAACGTGGGAGAGAGACAAGTTATCGCCATGTTCATAATTTCTCTCGTTTTTTCATCATAAAATCATCGGCTGATTTGTAAACAGCTTAATCATCTGCTCTCGGTCTGCCTTGTGTCAAAGGTCACGCGCCAGTCTCACCATGTTGTGATTACGTTACTTACTACGGTTGTCCGCATGTAAGGCAAGAGTTACTCTTTGCCTCAAGAGAGAATATCCTGTCATATGTAGTCGCTGTAATTATTTACCGAGAGGGAAACAACAAAAGAAACTTCCAATTCAAGCATTGAGGCTTTTTTTTTTATGTATTACCGAGATCATCAATGTGCAGGAGACCATGGAGAATTAACAAGCGAATATTACGTTCGGTTTAAAACACACACACACAATAACGGTATCTGTCGAATGTTCCTTAGCAACGTGTCTCAGCTAAATGAAGGAAAAATGTGTAAGCAGTGTTTGAACAAATGATACAGTGATTAATCCAAGACTATACGTATACAACCGGCGCCCCCTTTTGAAGCATTATATAGAGCAGAGCGTCTTGAAAATAGAAGTAAACAAAACGCGATGAACTCTTGACGCAGTCTGCTCACGCTAAACAGCCTTGAACTTGTCCTTGTTGGCCTAAACGGTTGTAGAGGGAGGTGCGTTTAAAGAAGCAATGAAAACATAATGGTAATTTTGGTGAAAAACGCAATGTCAGGAAAGGAGAAACAATCTATTGTACCAATCGCGGTGACCCCTCCCCCCCCCCTCCTCTTCCTCTACACCAAGCGTATGGAAGATCTGATAATGGACGCTACTGTTCTAGCGCTACCTTGACTGGCTATCTCAGTGTCGTATTACAGTGGCTTGTTGTAGGAGTCCCTGTAGTTGGCGTGTTGTTGTACATGCAGATCACTGGTCTCACTGCTGGAGTTAACCCAATGGAGCAGTAGTCACTACAATTGTAAAACGAAGTGTCACCAAGCATTGGACTTGCGGTGAGGGGGGGGGGCTTGAGCGCTGCATTACATTCTTCTAGGGGCTGACCTAATTTGTATTTGATTATTTTTTATAGTTGTGTAAAGAAAGTTAAAAGAAAAAAAAAATTGTACATAATTAGCCAATAGGCTTATTGAACAAAAAAAGAAAGCTCTAATCTATATATTTTAAAATTTAAAACATATTTTCTAGCTTTTTTGCTTAACATAAGTTTATAATTGTTTTTGGACTAAATGTTGACAGTAACATACACATTAATGCCTTTGTTTTTATGAGTACCATGTTTGTTTTTCAAGCAATGGAAGTGCAATGACACTTGGTGCAGAATATAATTGTTAAGGGGTAACTCAAATTAGTCATATTATAATTAAATAGGGTCTATCTATGTGTTTACATTGCCCATCTGTACAAGTTCCTCCATTCTAATGAATGAGTGGGCTAATGGATTTCTTCTCATTTACATACCTTCTGACTTTCTTGACTAAATGAAGCTTTCCATGACATAGTTGAACATTTCTTACTTATATAAATCATATCAATGATAATGCATTCCCTCCTGTGCAGTGAAAGTAATGGGTTAATATTTAATTAGTTCATGGGGTTTCATTTTGTATCTTTGCTTACTTTGTCTCCCCCTCCCTTAGTTTTACCTTTACATTTTTGTCAGGCTTCTCTTGCACTGACTGTGTAAGTGTCATAGTGAGAGTTTCATTGTAGTTGTCTTATTTTCATGTCCAAACTGGTCTAAAATTAACTGTAATGGATTAAACCGCTTTTCTTTATACAAACTCAAGAGTTTGTGTTGTCTGCATGTCAAGAGGAAGAAATTTACGAAGGATTAACTGTCATTTGTTATTAATGATTTTTTTTTCTGCTACACACAAATATACAAGCGTTAGAATACATGTAGGGAAGAATATGGAAAACATTTTTTTAAAATCCTGACCTGTCAAGTTAAAAACAACAAAAGTGTGATTTTCTAAAGATAGACATTTTTTCTTCTACAGTTGCTTCTGTTGCTCAGAGTAAAGGTTCACACCCCTATTTTGTTTTGGTGTCTTTACATTTCTTTCTTCTTACTGTTGTCTCTCTTGACTGCAGATTGATCATTTTTTCTTCCAAGGCTCCTGTACATTTGAGACTGCACTGTTGCACAAGATCAGTACCTTTATAACTCTGTTTTTGGTTGCTCTTACCCTCTCTGTCAATTTGAAGTCTCAAATTTAGTATTTTGTAAACATTTTTGTTCCCACTCTTTACTATCTATACTATTCATTTTTTTTTTTGTTTTTTTTTTTTAATTTTTTTTTTCGTAATTGTTTCTAAACTATGTATTTTAAGTTCAATTACTGCATGTTTTTTTTGTTGTTTTTTTAAGCATGACCTGTACAATTCTGTAACAGTATTCTATGTTTTTTTTTCTTTTAGTTTTAAATTTATTTGTACATTATCTGCCTGAATGTTATAAAATAATCTGTTGGATATTGTAGTACTTGAAATAGATACTTTTTAAATTAATTAATTTATTTATTTTTTGATTGGCAGTATTTAACTAGTCTCTATAGAAAGTTATGTTTCCAAACTGATATGTAGTTTGGATGTCCTTGAACATTATGCTTCAAGTTCAAACATATATGTATCATAGTAAACATTCTATTTCATTTGTTTCAAGCACATGTATTAGGTCACCAAGGCAGAAATTTAAAAGTTGTTAGTAAATGTTTGTTTTGGAATCCAAAGTTCCAGCAGTTACAGAGATAAATAGCAGTCAAAGTGAATGACTGGTTTGAAACAAGATCTGACACAAGTTTACAACCCTTTCTTTGCTTCCATGTATTCTGATGCTAACAAAAACATATGGTCTTAAGTTTTAGCTTTAATATCATGTCTTATTTTTACCATGAAAGATATGTCTCAAACAATCTTTCATATACTTTTTCAAAAATGTTTTTTTTTTTTAAACTTTAGTTCGAATTACTTAAAGCAGAAGCATTATTAGAGTTATACATTCATAAGGTTTTGCTTGTTGTTTGGGCTAAAGCCTGAATTGGTCAACATCATTAAATTTATATTTTCTTTATTACTTGATAGATTCCAGTTCCATTCATTGTAAGTACGCAACCAAAGGCCCATTTCCACTTGGCATGCTGTAACTATTGGAAACTTTTAACTTCATTTTGTTACTCCATTTTTTCAGATTAAAAAAAAATTTGTTATTGTTGTTTTTTTTTTAAACATTTTGTTGAATCTTTTTGTGTTATCTGTTTATTATATTTTTTGTTCATTGCATTACAACAATTAATGTGATCATTCTGACTTAAAGATAAATTTTGATTATCTAACATTTTATTCTGCATTGCAGCTTATTGCATTACATGGAGGGTCTGTTTATCACTAGACTATAACATTAACTTATTGCTCTTGTATTTATTTGAAAACCATTTGCCTGACATAGATTACATTTAACATTTAGCATGTGCAGTCCAGTCAATGGATAAACTTAGGTATAAAGCTTATTAATTGTGGGTATACATAAATCTTACTCTGATGTAAAAACAAGTGATGCTTTATAACTTTATAGAATTACTAAAAATGTGCTGTAATTGACAGAGCTGCATGCATTATCATGTTGAAAAAAGGTATTGGATGGATCTTGTAGTTATGTTGTCTTTGTAATATCTCAATCATTTATTATAACAATGTTTTTATTCTAGTCTGAATAATGTAATTTTTCAGTTCAAGTTATTTGCCACTTTTCAGTGTTAAACAGAACTCATCTTCACAATTTTTATTCATTACTGGATGTCATTGTGTTGTAAATTTTTTTTTTTTTTTGATTCTTCAATATTGTATGTTTCTTCTCAGTGTTCAAAAGATTATTGTCTTTAGGGTCAAGTTGCATCCTATTAAGGATTCCTTTTTTTTTTTTTTTTTATAAAATTGTTACCTAAAAGCTTTTATAGTCAGACTTTTATAACTACATTACAGTGATTTTTTAAAAGAAACTTTTAAGCCTAGCAGTTATAAAAGATTTGTTCTTGCTGAGAAATTTGACTATATATTAATACAAATTACAAGAGAACACATCTCTTGCCACCTTAATAAAATAAATAAATAAAATAAAAACTTGACAAAATGATATTTTTCTTTTGATATAAAATCAGATGTTATCCACTAGCTAGTGTATTTAGACTTTGTATATTTCATACTCTTGTTATCTAATGTCATAACTCTTCACATTCTCATTTAATTTTTTTTTTTTTTTTTCTTTGAAAATCATTGCCTATTGTTGTAATTTTTACAAATCCTCTATTCAGCTTGCAACAAAAAATCAAAACAGGTGGGAAAACCTGGACAATAACAAGGGCTTTAAAATTTGATGGTTGATGTATATCTTTGGGAAAACAATTACTAGCTATTTGTCCACTCTGGGAAAACTCTAGTTTGACTGTTATAATTTTTGAAAGTGTAAAACAAATTAGTGTAAAATTTGGCTAGTGTACTATACACAATCTTTTGATCAGACGTCTTCAGGATTTCTGCATGTAGGCCCTATCAATTAAAGAGTTTAATAAATTAATAGACGTTCGGGAACATTTTGCCCACCTTCTTCTAAGTCTTATAGGCCTATCGTTAGAATTTTATATACTCAGAGTAGATTTATTTTATACATACGCTTGACCTGGATTTTATTTTTAGAGTAGGGGGAATAGGGCTTGGGTAAACGATGTTCCATTTTTGTTGAAATCTATCACTCATAAGTTATTAAGAGTACAAAATTCATTCTTACTAAACAGTCAACAGCTCCATAAAGGAGGAAAAGAATTTAAAAAAAAGTATTTTTTAAATTTTACTTGTTAGATTAGATTGTCTTTGTTCAGAGAAGCCATCTATAATAACAACTTATTTATCTTTGTTCAGAGAAGCCATCTATAACAATAACTTATGATATCTTGGATATTTAAGTCTAGATCTTGTTATTGTTGCATGCTTTATTTTTCAAAAGATGTTATTAAAGCTTGACAGCCTACAATAAAAAAAAAAAATCACTGCTCATTGATTTAATGACAAGTTTTGTCTCTACTAAAGGTTGCCTTTGAATGTCTATTAGTACAGTGATGCCCAGCCTTATTCGACCTGTGGGCCATTTTAGTTTTCGACACTAGTGTCGCTGGCCACATGACGGAAAAGAACAAAAACATAATGAAATGGAACTAAAACTATTTTATTAATTTTATTAGAAACCCGTGGATCTAGCACTTACATTAATTAGTGAGAGGTTTGAAGTTTATCTTCTTTTCTACCCTTCGGAACAATGGCTTCAATTCTCTACTTACAATATGAGCAACATTCTATCTAGATTAACCACCGACTCATTTTCTCATCTCTTTTTGGCAACTATTCAATCCTTAGATCTCTAGGCGTAGTTTAACAATATTTTATTCGCGGATCAAATCAAGAATGCTGCCATATTTGTTTGTTGTTTTTTTAAACAGCCACACTTTCTTTACAAATCAAATACATTGGCTTATTGTCATGTTCCACAAAAAAAAAAAAAAAAAAAAGTAAAGAACCGTTCACTTTTCCTGTTCGATTATACATTTAGTCTCATTTCATAAACATACAAAGGTCATGGTACCAATCCATCAGAGAAAAATTTAGGGTCCTAACGTAGGTAAAAATAACTTTATCAACTCTTTGGAGAGGGGATTTCCTACACTTTGTGCCGTCGTTTCGGCGGGCCGGATGGAAACACTTTGCGGGCCGGATCTGTCCCATGGGCCGTATTTTGGGCATCACTGTATTAGTATAAAAAAGGATATATTTCAATATATTATTTAGTTGTTAACAAATATTTAGATAGATAGGCTCATGTAGTATTAAATCTCTGTATTTGGTGGCATTTTTTTTTTCTCCTTTACATTGACAACTGTAAATATTATGCAGTAACTATGTATTGTAATTTATTTTTATTATTTTTTCCCCTATGTTAAACTATATTAAGCTTATTATTATGCTTTACTATTTTATTTTCATTTATAAATTAGTAGTTCTATTTATAAGTTAAACATAGTAACATATTTAGAATTAAATAATTCCTTTTAAACTTTCATTTAAACCATTTTCAAATCATTGTTTTCTAGAAACGTAAAATTTTAGGAGACTCCACATCAACACAAGTTCTAAGAGATTTGGAAATTTCACTTAGGACTAATCATATTGAGTAAGATTTTTTTGCATAGTTCAATATATTACATGTATATTGATTCTTTAAATGTCATAGCAATATTTGCAAATATAAAAACAGCTTAAAAAAAATAATAAGCATTATGTAAATCATTATGCTTATATCAAAGTGAAAAAGCTAAAAACAATAATTCACATTGAATATATCAAGAATTTTTTTTTTTAAATTTAAAGTATAGTGATTTAAATAAAAAATAAATATATATATATAGAGGGGGGGGGGGGGTTAAGAATTTCACATTATTAACAGACATTGTTTACTTTTTAATGCTAGTTAACTAGCTCCAAATAATCAGTAAGGCAATGTAGAATAAACAGGGACAATCAAACAGTCCCTAATAGAAGACTAAGAGTATAGAGATCAATAGAGGAAAGTGTCAGTATCTATTTTAATTTGTTGATTACTGTTAAATACTTGGAACATGAAGACCTAATTACAGAGATGGAATTTTAAAAAATGTATTTATTAAATCTATAAATCAGTATTCAAGCGTTGTTCTTGTCATGCTTCTATTTTTATTTTTGAAGTTGGATTAGATTATAACCTAAATCATTTTGTATTGGGGGGTGGGGTACTGCTTGCCTTTTGAAGATGTTAGATTAATTTGGTATCAAGTTGCTATATTTGTAGTTGGTGTTAAACGTGTCCTTTTGTTTTATTATTATCTATAAATACTTTTTTAATTGCTTGTCTCTCAGGTGGGTGCGTGAATTCCTGAATGATCAAAACAAAGGTCTGGATGTTTTAGTGGACTACTTATCTTTTTCTCAGGTTGTCATGAGGTACCAACACTTGATTTGTTTGTATTTAAGTACTTAAAGAAATAGTTGAACACTTGGCCTAACCGTTTTAGTTCATTTCTATTTGAAACATTAATGAAAGAAATATTCCTCATGAAAAGTGTATTTTTATCATGCTTAAAAACAACCATCCACAGACGAGAGCAGCTTTTAAATAATGAAAAAACCTCCAGCCTTGATTCGGGATTAAGTAAAAGCCCAAAGCGCTACTTGAAGCGGTCGAATACTGTTGGCTCACCACGCAGTTCAAAGTATATTAACAAACTTAATATGGGTGAAGCAAGGGATGATGTTCATGTGTGCATAATGTGCTTACGAGCAATAATGAACCATCAGGTAGCTATTGTATTATGATAAAGGCAAAATGATTTATTTTTTTTCACTATAGTATTTTACAATGTTAACATATTTTTTTTAACTACTTTTATAACTTTACTTTCCTGTGCTCATTTGCTGTTTTGTCCTTATTTTAATGGAATCTCCTCATGAAAATTGTTACTAAAGCTATTTCTTACAGTTATAAATAGATGTTTTTACATAGAAAGTTAATAACTTATTTAGTGTTATTTTGTATCATTTTTTTGTAATAACTGTTATATTTCTTTGTGTTTGACAGTATGGTTTCAACTTGGTGATAGCTCACACAGATGCTATCAACTGCATTGCTCTTAGTTTAAATCACAGGAGTTTAAGGTAGACCGTAAGGCCTGTGTACAATGTTTACCTTTGATGTTCAATATTGTAGAGTGACATTTGTGTTCAGGTTGATATTTGTGTTTGTACAGGACCAAAGCTCTTGTATTGGAACTATTGGCAGCAGTGTGTCTAGTCAGTGGTGGCCATGATATTATTCTTTCAGCATTTGATAATTTCAAAGAAGTGAGTGAAAACGTGCATATGTAATAAGTTAACCCCTATCTCCTTTTTTTGTAAGTGTCCCTTATGTTATCTATCTTCCTTAGTTTGTATTCATAATTTTTATAATTATTTTTGTTTTGATCAGGTCTGTGGTGAACAGCATAGATTTGAAACTCTCATGGATTATTTTAAAAATTATGATGAGTTTCACATAGATTTTATGGTAAGATAAATGTTTGTTTTCTATAAATAACTTATGAATATTTTTGAAAAACAAAAATTGAAATGAGCTTCACATTATTGTTTTATAACTAGCCACAACTACTCTAAACACTTTATTTCATGTATCTAAAGGTTGCTTGTATGCAGTTCATCAATATTGTTGTACATTCTGTGGAAAATATGAATTTTCGTGTGCATTTACAATATGAGTGTACAAATATCGGTTTGGATGATTATTTGGCAGTAAGTTTACTCTATTGATTTTTACTTATGCATATTAGTTATATTATTTTAATTTTACTTTTAAAAATTTTAATTAACAAATATAGAAGATGATAATGGACCATTTTGTGTTGTGCAGAAACTTCGAAACACTGAGAGTGATAGACTTGCAGTGCAAGTTCATGCTTACTTAGATAACATGATAGATGTAGCCCAGCTTTTAGAAGATGCTGAAACAAAAACTGATGCATTAGAAAAAGTAGCTGAACTTGAAGAAGATCTTTCTCAAGTCAGTGAAAAGTTGGCAGAGGTGGAAGAGGAAGCTATGACTAAGACAGGTTTGTATAGTTGAAAGAGATGATTTTACTTTTAAATTACTTAACACTATTTATACATATGAAAACAAAAAGGATCTTTATATTTTTTATCAGACTTAATTCATTAGCTTATTTTATTACTTTCAGTGGAGTTAGAGAAACAGTTGTCAGAAGCTAATTCTGAATTAGAAGAGTTACGAGTAAGTAGTTTTCAAGTCATAGAACATAAAACAGGTTTCACTGTAAAATCTGATGTTTAGAATCCAATTGTATGTATATTAATTTATATATATTTTATGAGATCAGCAGAGAAATGTGCCATTGTAAAAAAAAGGTTTATTCTTGGCAAAGAAATTGATAATTTATTTATATTAAAAGATACATAGAATATGAGCATAATTTGTATCTTTAATATTGTCATTACTAAACTAAATAATGTGTGCATGAATACACGTGTAATATTGATAAATAAGTAGACCAATTTTAGGCATAATTCTACATACAGAAGTTTTTTTGAGCGAATAAACCATTAGCCTTTGCCTTTGCAATTATTTTACAAAACATAGAGGGTAACTAATCTCTTATCTTGATGTTAGGAATTAGTACAGAAACAAGAAATGGAGATGAATATGTTGAGGCAGACTATGACAGAAAAAGATGAGGAATCCAGACAGAGGCTGAGCATGTTGGATGCTAAGCTATTAGAACTAGAAACATTAAAGTCAATGCCTGGTACAAACTTAAAAACTGTTTAACCCTATGATTTGATATAAAATTAAATTCTTACTTATAATTGTCAAAAGAGTTAAAGTTTAAACCTATCTATTATTATTGATAAAGAAGAGCTAAGCATTATTTTAAGCATTATTTTTGTGTTCTTTTTACTGGACCAGGAGGAAGTTCATCAGAAGGATCTCCAATCCGAACCCCTGCCTTATCTCCTGTTGCACCTCCTCCACCACCACCTCCCCCTCCTCCTCCACTACCCAATGCACCTGGTGCTCCCCCGCCTCCTCCACCGCCAGGACTAGGACTCTCTCCAATTGATGGTGAGGCTCTAAGAACATTTAAAGTAGTGATTCAAATAAGTATTTTGTTATGTTCACTTTATTATTGTTATTGTCATTGTCTTTTTGTTGGACTTTGGTTATGAACTGTTTTACACATTTTGTCTTTAGCAATGACTATCAAAAAGAAAATCCAGACCAAATACAGATTACCAGTATTAAATTGGACACCCTTAAAACCACAGCAGCTCAAAGGAACTATCTTCAGTGACTTGGATGATGAGAAGTTATACAATGTAGGTTCTAAGCAAAGTTCATACAAGAAATATTAAAACAAAAACAAACTTGTTTCTATGTGCTTAATCATTTTTTTTTTCTTTTAGGTTATTGATTTCAATGAATTTGAAGATATTTTCCGATTAGGACCTTCAGGTGCATTAGTAGGTGGTGCTGATGGTACACCTAAAATGCTCAAAAAGAATAAAAAACCAGAAACTATTTCATTATTAGAAGCAAATAGGTTACGTAATGTTGGTGAGTTTTTTTTTGTTTTTTTTTAGAATTGGTTAAATTATAGAAATAAATATCATGTGGCCTAAGAATGAAACCTCAAGTTATTTTTGGGCCACTTAGAGATATCTGTATCTCATTAAACTTTATAAACAATATATTGCTTGAGTGATTTTTTATGACTAATATTTTTACAAAGTGAGTGCAAGTGTAGAAGGTAGCTAAAACTAAGACTAAGTTTCTGTGCATGAGAACTGTATACTTAAATAATACTCTGAACTCAATAGTGTATGATTTGATTTGATTTATTAATGAATGATTTAGGCAGTATTGAGAGAAAATATTTGAAGAAGATAACTAACTTTGATGTGAATAAGATATCTCTTTTAGTCCCTTGGGTATATTTTTGTTTGAGATATGTTATATTTTAATATTTTTGTCTTTCTTTTGACTGACAGTTTTTGCTTTTTATAACCTGTAATCTTGTACATCTTTTAGCAATAACGAGAAGGAAAATAGAATTGTCAAATGAAGACATTGTAAAAGCAATAAATAGGTAAATACATTATTTTACTTTGTTGAACTCCAATTTTTTCTGAATGTGTGCAAGAGAAAAAGTAATTATATTGATTTCAAACTTTGAACACTTAACTCAATCTTTGTAAACTTAAAATTTTCAAAATAGTTTGGCATTTACTTTGCAACTTTAAATATTTTGGTTGTTAGAAATAGAAAAATGTTCTTAAGTTCTAACACATTGATCACCGCTGTTAAATAATACAAGTTGTGTAAAGAATTTCTTGAAGTTTCTTCAAGAACTAAAAATATTCACTCCATGAAGTGGTATTATATGTACTTAAAACAATTAGGATAGCCTTCTGGGTAGAATTATGAAGTAGTGGAACTTAAATTGTGAATTAAAGTTTACTATATTTAAAAATTTTTTTTTTATAGTTTGGATCTTAAGAAATTATCTCTGGAAATTGTTGATATTATGATGACAATATTGCCTAATGAAATTGAGGTAATTTTTTATTTTATTTATATTTACTATGGCTTTGAAAATTATTATTGCCACTAAAGTGTAAATGTATGTATTGCCAATTTAATTATTATCTTAAAATTAATAAACTATTTATTAAACTAAACAAAAAAATGTTAAATTGATTTTCATTGTTTTGTCCTCAGATCAAAGCATTCAAAAATTTCGAAAGGGAAAAACAGGCTGTAAATCTTTTATCTGATGAAGACAAGTTCATGCTTCAAGTAATTTTTTAAAACTTCATTTTTAAGTAAACTTAAGAAAGGTTTTGTGTTTGAAAGACAATCCAACAAATAATGTGCATTGAATTTTATTTTCAGATGGTGAAGGTTGAACGTCTAGCTCAGAAACTTCATATCATGAGCTTCATAGGAAATTATTCAGATAATATTCATCAGTTGCAACCAGTAAGTCCAAAATTTCTTGTCAAAGAAGAAATGTATTTGCTTGAGAACATTCTATAAATTTGTGTTATTGATAAGGTTATGTCTTATTTTCTATCTTTTCCATTTCAGCAAATTAATGCAGTCATTGCAGCTTCAATGTCTCTTAAAAACTCACACAAAGTTCGCAAAATTGTTGAAGTAAGTGATAAATATCATCTTTAGTTATTAACTTACTATTAATATTTACACAGAGTAATCATTCTATGTTGTAGTGAAAATTACACACTTATAAAATAATTTTTTTAAAATTTTTTTTTAGATTATTTTGGCACTTGGCAACTACATGAACAGCAACAAGAGAGGAGCTGTTTATGGCTTTAAACTACAAAGTCTGGACATGGTAATGCACGTGTTATAATAGTATTTCATTTTTAAAATATAAATTTTATATAGTTATATTTGACTCTCTCTCTCTCTCTCTCTCTCTCTCTCTATGTATATATATATATATGCATATATATAAATAAAATAAATACATAAATCTATATGAAGGGAAATATTTAAGATAGAAAGCTCCTAAAATCAATTCAAGCAGCAAAATGATTTTGAACATTTACAGTAGAAAGCAGTATTTAGAGAAAAGAATTTTTAGTGTATCCTAACCACAATTCTTCTTTTAGTAAATGAAATACAAAGGTTTTTGGGTGTTTGATATACATAAACATACATAAACCATTTTAATTTAAATAAGCTATTTTGTTATACTAATTTCAATTATAAATGCTTTGTTTTAAGATATTGTCATTGTCATTTTTAAGCCTTGGCTCATTTGTCCAGGCCCCTGACATTCTAATAAAGTAAAATGTGACAAATCAATATGAAATAAATGACTAAGTTCTTAATGTACATAGAAAATATTTAATGCGATGAATATTTACAGTGTGCTGAAATTATGATAATGGTGATAGGAATAAATGTTTAAAAAATTAGTGATATATGATATGAAATATAAAGTAATATAACAAATTCTGGTGATATGAAGCAAGACTGCTTTTAAATATTCAGCACCCTGGGGTTTCACAAACCAATCACAGTATGAATATATTCACACTCTAGAACCGCCTATTGGTCACAATACTGGCCCACCTCACTCAGACCAATTCAGCTACTGAGAACTATTGTGCAATACTAGCCCACTGCTAGCTCCCCTATAGGAAATAAAGAACACATTCAATTGCAATAACATCTACCACTACCAGAATATCAAAACTCTTTCTTACATTTCTTACATATGTTATTCAAACACTCTTTTTTACCCTAGTAAGGGGGGAAAGCAAGCCACAAAACTGGTCAAAACATTCAAAGACCAAGAAGTTCCAATGCCTCAATACAGGTTCCTTCTAACAAGTATAACAAAGAGACAAAATTAGCAAACCACAATTATGATGTGACCCTAATTTGCATTGCCTCATTGTCATAATGAAGATTTTTCTTCTGAAATATAGTCACATTTTGTCTACAAATTATACATTAACAGCTTGTGGACACAAAATCTGGAGATAAAAAGACAACTCTGATGCACTTCCTAGTCATGACAGTGCAGGATAAATTCCCAGACCTTCTGAACTTTGATTCTGAACTTCGTTTCTTAGACAAGGCAGCTGTAGGTAAGGAAAAAATCTTGAGTCATCATTTCTACATTCATTTTGGTAAAGGGGTGCCATTTTTCTGGAATAACCCGGAAATCCGGGTTTTGAGGGGTCCGATTTTTCCTCCCTCCTGGTTTGCCTTCTACAATTTTGTTAAAATCCGGGTTTTTAGTTGATTTAGATTTTTTCGAAATTTCTTATCATTTTCCCTGTTAATTTTAGTTTACTAGTTCCGATCGCACGAGCCGCCATTTATTAACAAAATCGACCAGTCTCATTTCTCGCAATTCACGAGACTTTCACTTTGCATGCGCACTAAGCTTTATTTACCGGTACAGTTTTATCTTGTTGCAATAGATTTACTGGTTCATGCATGTACATTGATGGAATCACTTTTATCAATATTGATTAAAGTAGGCTGCTTCAATTTTAAGGAATAATGAGGGAATAAATGTTAAGAGAGAAACATCATTTAAATTTTTGGGGGGGGGGGGGTGTACAAACATTGTTAATATAAAATAGTACTAAATCTAAAGCTTTATCAATAAATATCAATAAATACACACAAACTCTATTTATTATAATGATAGGCTTACTAATTACATATTATGATATAGATCAAGGTAGTAATTTACTACTGTTCTTCTTTCATAAAATTTTGGTTGCTTAAATTGTATATGTGTTAACAAATGTTTTATATAGAGGCTGTTCACTTTGTTTAAATTAATTTTGTTTTGGTTTGGTAAAGGTGTCCTAGAAAATTTGAAAAACATTTCTTATCCATCGTATAGCACTAAAACCATGCAAGATTTCAACCTTTTACCCAATCTCTTTCCACTTCAGCTAATAAGTTCCTTATTCTTGAACATTAACAAATATGCTGTTTTTTTTCCCACAGTTTTGTTGCTTGAAAACACATACAATATTCATAATTGTTAAAAGAATTTATTATTATTAAATAAGTGTGTTTTTCTGTGTATAATCTTAGTTTCGATGGAGAATATAAACACAGACATTCATGAGCTGGAGAGGGGAATGGAGTTGACTAAAAAGGAGGCAGCCTTAAGAAAAGACTCACGAGACTATCCTCAAATTCTTAAAGATTTTCTAGCTAATGCAGATGAGAAATTCAGGAAATTGCTTGGTGACGTGAAAACTGCACAGGTAATTATAAACATATCACAAGCATAAGAGCCTTAGGCTATGTGTATCTGCTTTACTAACATAGCCAGGACTGGAGTTATCTGGGAGCTTGCTTGCTTTACTAAGAAGGCTCATAAAAAAAAATTCTAAATCTAGAAAGAAGTAGCTCAGGATTTTCTCAATGAATATCTAGAGGGCTAGTGGATATATCTGGAATAAAATTGTTAACAAAGGTAAAGACTAGAAAAAATTCAGAGTTCGTTTACAGTGAAACTATCATATTTGATCCTATTAAATATTGAAATTTGAAGATACTGGTTCATGTTACAAATTATGTTAAATATTTTTTTCAACTATGCTTTATTTGGATTATGGATTCACATAGCATTCAACTGACAATAGAAAGTGTCTAGATTCAGTATCTGCATTGTTATAGCTCCTGTCCATCATAGCAATAATATAAATGTTATCTTTATTGATAGATTGACAGCTGAATCAGAATTGTAAGAAAATTTAGACTGTAACAAAATTTGCATTGAATGACCATGGCTTTTGTCTAATTTCAGGATTCCTATAAAAAAGTAGTTGAGTTTTTTGGTGAAAATCCAAGAAGTATTTCCCCTGCTCAGTTCTTCTCTCAGATAGTTAGATTTGTAGCTAACTTTAAGGTTTGTATTTTTACTTTACTTTCTTGTTTTAATTTTTATGAAATACAATGGCTCATTTTTATTTTCATTTAAAACAAAAATAACCATAAGCTTAAATAACATTATAAATACAGTGATGGGAATTTTCTGAAAATTTCTTCTGATCCGATTTTCTAGAAAAAAAATCCGAAATTTTTTATTTTTTAAATCCGTTTTATTTTTCAATTTTTTTTATGAAGAGAAAAAAGATTTTAATATTTTTCCATTTTCAGAAGAATCCGAAATAAGATATTGATTTGTTTTGAACATGCGCACATCCTGTCTTTTGACACAGTTATAAGTTCTATTTTTTTTTAAATCTCATGTTACCGTATTGTCTTATAAGTCTAGCATCTCGGTCTAGACTAGAGTTGTTTGAATCAGTCTAGATAGATATATTCTAGAGTTGTTTGAATCAGTCTAGATAGATATATTCTAGATAAGATATCTAGTTTCTTTAATTTCAATACTTTGATCCAGATTATCTAGAGCGTCTAGACTTCAATGGCTGCTTGTCAGCTTTTGAAAGGTTCAGAAAGTGTCATCATGATGCCCGGCCGCTATGCGCTATTAATTTTTACTCTGTTGATATGATGGCTCCTAGACCTAGATTTGTCTAATTTGATCCCTGCCTGCCGACTTCCATGAGTTCAAGTGGGATTAGATTTAGACATCTAGATCTATTATAAGAATTATAAGATCTAGATCTAGTAGACCTACCGGCCATCTATATTCCATATATATTTTATAGATGATGATGTATGCCTACTTTACATGACTATAGTGAGTTACTGAGTATAAGTTATGTCAGATAGAATATATATCTAATAATAATACATTGGATCTAGAGTCACTAGAGATGTAGATCCAAGTTATTAGATTTAAGTAGATCTAGATTATAGATAGACTAGATCTATAGTGAGAAATATATATTTAAGTTTAAGTTTTTTCTATATCTAACTAATAACTAATCATTACTAATGCTTTAAACGCCCAGTGTGGTAGAGATCCACTTCTTGTAAACAACTTGTATCAGCATGAAAAAGTCACATAAGGATTTAGGAAGCCTCAATATGCAGTTTTATTGCTTAACATTCTGTTCCTCTAAGCATTGCTCCTCATCTGGTTGTTCTTCCTTGTCTTGCTTGAGAACTCAGTAGAGATTCAGCAGCTTTCTCTCAATTGCTTTTCAAAGCATTTTTCGTGGACTTCATGTGCAAAGTTTAATAATAAACAGTTTCTCCTGTACAAAATTTAATAATCAGTGAATCAACAGAAGTGTAGCTCATACTTTTGAAGTATTTCCAAAACTCAAGCATGTTTTGATTTTCAAACACATTTATTCTTTATAGTTGTTTGAGAGAGAAGTTGTTACAATACCAGTAAAGCAGTTATCTATTATAGAATGCTCAGACTGCCTGGACCCAGATATAAAACATCTGCAAAAAGCTTTCTCCTCTCATCTATATGTACAAACAATAGTGCCTTGCATGCATTTTGTGTGAAGTAAAGCTTGTGCAGTGTAATTATTATTATGTAATACAACATTAATTAAAGAAAATATTAATTAAAATGATTTTACATAATTTAAAAAAATTCAGCAATCTTTTTTTAAGTCGCCCTGACAGGCCAGTTCAAATACGGGAGGGGGGATTTACAAAATTTCCTAAAATTTTTTAAAGTATGTTCTCATCACTGTAAATAAAAACTTATCAAGTCTTATGATGAAAAAAAAAAATATTTGTCAAAAAAAAAATTTAAATATTTTTTTTTAGTTGTAAATAATTTTCTACACTTTTTATTTTACATTGATACATTATGTCAAATGTTTATTTCAAAACTTTTTCCTACTTAGGCCTCCACTTTCCATATTGTGTTTTTGAAACGTTAAGAAATTAAGATCTACATAAAAAATATTTTGAAATAGTATGAAGATATGAAGACATTTACTGATACTTTAAAATTGTTCTATTTTTAGTCTGCTTTATTGGATAATGAGAAGAGGAGAAAATTAGAACACGGATTGATGGAACCTGATGAACAACCAGTGAAGAAGAAAGACAAGAAAACTAATCAGGTAATGTGGCTAAAACATAATTCAGCCCTGGCCTGCTCCATCACATCTTTCCATTCAGTTCTATCCTCGTCTCCGTGCTCAAACTCTTAGCTGTTGTAGATCTGCCTCTACATCATCAAGCCATCTTATTCATGGTCTGCCTTTAGGGCGTGTCTGCCTTTTGGTTTTTGCTGAAACATAAGCATTATCTAAAGTCTTAATGAACAGCACCTATGTGGCTTCATTTTGCTGTTTGCAGAAATTTAGAGGGGCCAGAGTTCACTGCGCCATAGCTTAGATATAGCTGCCGCGCCGTAGTTTGTGTACACTGATCTAAACACTATAAATACATACAAAATAACCTTAAATGTAAATCTATTGACCTCATTTGTTGATTTCTTCAAGTGAAGGTGTTGTGTAAAAAATGATTAGTGATATATATATATATAAATATATATATATATATATATATATATTTGTATATTTATATTTGTATTTGATCTTCTTTTTTAGGAGGCTATGGTAAATGAATTGAAACATCGTAACCGTGAAAGGAAAGAACAGAGAAGGTTACTGAAACAGGATGATATGTATCATGGAGCTTTGGAAGATATTCTTTTAGGTAAGATTCTCATTCAAACATTGGAATGAATTTCCTTAAAAAATTTCCATGAAGACAAAATTCTCTAATATGCATCAGTTCCATATGTCAAAAGTAATTAGGACAAACTGCAATTCTATTTTCTACATAATTAAAAATATTTTTTGTAAAATGCATTCTATAAGGCAATTTTTTTTTTCACTATGAAAAATTGTACATCTTTTATATTTTTACCAGTTCCTACCTTTCATCCTCTACAGAAATAATCTTTTTGCATAGTCATATGTAACAAATGCATTATTTCAAGCAGTCATATGTAATAGATGCATTATATCATACATAGTCATATGTAGTAGATGCATTATCTCGTGCATAGGCATACGTAATAGATGCATTATATCATGACATGAGTTCTTTGCTAACTGTATTTTTTAGAACTTGCATTGCAGTCTCATAAATAAATATTTCAAGTTTTATCATTTGATCAATTCAGTATCCCCTTTAAATTCTTTGTAAGACATTATTTCCTCACGGACAATAAAGATTATTATTATCATTATTATATTTTATTTCTTATTTCAATGAATATTGATTCTTTCTTCTCGTAAAAGATTTGAAAAATGAACCCTACCGCCGGGCTGATGCTCTAAGAAGGAGTCAGAGAAGGAGAGCAGAGAACTTAATCCAAGCTCAGCACACTGGTCCTGATGTCTTTTGAGCTTCTCCTTTCTTTGTTATATAGTGTAATTAGCTAGTTTATTGTTCTTTTTTACACTAAATAATTGTGTATTGTACATGGGGTCCTATATGCCTTGGACTGAAGGATACCGCATTGACAAAGGTATTCAAAGGATGTGTGTATGTTATAAAGTTCATTGTTGTAGACTTTATTTCGCATCAAACTTTGTATAAACTCATCACTGATGTATTGTAAATATTTACCTTGCCTGCTGCAGTAGATTTCATGTTTAGTACATCTGAAATTCATTTGTGTGTGCGTGTGTATGAGGTGATAAAAAAGATTCAGTATTTCAAGTGATCAATAGTTTATTTCAATACATACTTTGTCTAGGTTAATAATTTGTCTCATATTGTACATATATAATGTGCCTACTTGTATTCTAAAAAAATACAATTTACAACTCATTTGTTATCCCTTACATTCATGCTTTTGGGCCCCTAGAATTATTCATGTGCTGAAATGCTTACATAGAAATCTGAAGACATTATTTTGTCCTTGTCAACAATTTTTCTTACATGATATCCAACTACCTTTTAGAATGAGTTGTTTACATTTCTGATTGGCTGCTTTACAGTAGCCATTCTCGCAAGGGATTCTCAAACTTTTTGGGATTAATTGAACTCACTGCTAAACATTCACGTCAGCTGCAGTGCTGGCTTCATCACAGATGTTTTATTTATACATTTATATTTGTGTAACATCTCAAGCTTCTTAGCTGGTACCAGTTTTGTACCCTGAGTGGTACATGTTAAGTTTTTTTTTTTTTTAAGGCAATGTTCACGTCATTGATAGTTGAGAGGACTACTCTATTCAAAATGAGTCATGTGTTGCAGTATGTAAATAATGGCAATCAAAGAAACTTAGACCCTTTCTCTTTATTGAAGAATTTTGTTGTATGTTAGATTGTGTTTCCTTGTATTGTATGTTGATCTGCTCATAAGAATAAAGGGGCACAAAATGTTTTATTTACAACCTCAACACCAAATTTACCTTTCAAATAAGGAATGTACACATAAATAGAAGGATCTCCTTGAAACAAAAAAATGTATTTATTGTGTTATATGACCAAATAAGTGACTGCTGCTTTCGGGTAATGTCCTTACCACATTTTTAACAAATTGTCTTCAAGAGCTTAAAACACTGGTTATTTCATTTTTTTTTATTTACTGTTTTTGCATGTTTTGTACGCTTGCCATTTTTCTAATTTATTATTAGCTTATTGCAATTTTGTAAATATATATATATATACATAAACTTAGAAGAGAAACGATATGTCTGTGGGTGGGGCGGTATATAACTTGTGTAAGTTATGGTCTTCTGAATCCATTGTTAACTAAAAGTTGAATGGTATCTTTGTGGTGGGAATGTATATTATGTGTGCCAAAAGTTACTTGTACTTTGATTTTCTGATACCAACTCTTTTTTTTCTCTATCAATACCCATAACAAAAAAGTTTATGAATTGTAAATATACGAGTCCTATAATTCTGATCAAATAATTCTTGATGCTGAGCTGTACATTAAGGGATATTGTACTATATTTCTTTCATCTTGTGTATTATATTTCTTTCATCTTGTCTGTCTGTAATGTGCGCTTTTGTTTGTACCTATTTCCCTAGTCATAATTTTTTATGTATTTTCTTTTTAGCAGAATCTGTGTGCAATGTTTTCTTAAGAAAGCTTTTTTCTTTTTAAGCCAATATTTGTTTATTTGTTGTTCTTATAAGTAAACTGTGGTAGTATTGTTATTATAAGGTTTCTTTTGGAACATGTTTCCAATATTTAAATCTAAGAATTAATTAGCATTATTCATTCTAGAAAAGCTTGTCCTTAACGTTAGTGAAATTAATGTTTAATTTTTTATTATAATTGTTTTTTTACTAAGTTTGAGGCATTACAATTATTTCTTACTGGCATCATGTAAAGGAAAATTTCTGACTAAATTCTGTTTTTTTCTGTTTTTAACATTTTTTCAAAGTGTGAATGAAAAAATATTTTTATTTATTCAAAATACTTGGAGCATTTGTTGAAAACTGTTGAAGCAAAGATAGGGCAGAAAATAACAAAGATGAGTACACTAGTGCAGGGCAGAAGATATCAAAGATAAGTACACTAGGGTAGATAAAAATGATAATTTAATAGTTCTTTAGAAATTTAAAGCTCCTTCAATAATTGACTGGTTTTGTCTGACTCTTATCACTTTCCTTAAAGTAAAACAATTTAATGGTTGAGTCAAACTGTTACAAACATTAGTTGACTTCTTTATCTTATGTTAATCTTATTTCATTACTATTAAGGATAAAAGCAAAAAATGTCAAAATTCTTTTCATACCAAAAGAAAAAGCAGTCCTATTTAATAACTCAACTAGATCTATAATTATAAGTGATGCCAACTACTTTTTTTCACTGAAGTAAAAAATTTTTAACATAACAAATTCAGTATTTGCTCTATTTCCCTTGTGTGTCAGGTCAGGTTTTTTTTTTTTGTTGTTGTTGTTGATAATTGAGTTCTGACTATATATTTCTTAACGTCACTTGTAATCTCCTTAACTTGAATTTCAGAATGATATCTTTCACAATGTGCTTCCTATTTTAAACAAAATAATGAATGGTTTCTGATTGACAATGTGTCTGAACTTGTGTATGTCAGGAGATAGGAAATCAAATCTATTTTCTAAGCAGCTAATTCATTATAATATACTTGCACAGTAGCACTGCTTGATAAAACAAGTCATTAGATGAATAAAGTGAATCTTGTGAAGAAAAACACAAAAATAGGCTTGTGAATTATCAGGAGATTGAACAATAGCAGAGAAAGAGAAACAGAAATTAACAGATGACTTGTGGTACCCTAATGATTCAATAGATTAGGGAATAGCTGAACTTGATTCAAAGCAAGTATTTTTCAAAAGGTAATAGACTATTCAAACAAACAAGAGCTTACCATCTTCATCAAGTGACTAGTTTTATCAAGCCCTCTCACACTTTTAAAGGGTTATACCAATCAGGCTCATTATCCACATATTCTAAATACAACTATATATTATATGAAAGCAGAGTAACTGTTGTATGTCTGCTCATGAACCTATGTATAGGTCACATATACAGCTCTTATATTGACTGGTTAAGCTCGCCTATTACATGATTTTAGTATTGTGTTGGTCCTGATGTTGGAGTAGCTAATTGATTTTTACATCATTAGAAATTGTTATTAACACACACTGTGTTGCTCATTGTCATTCGAACAGTGCTCATTGCCATTGCAAATGTACCTTGAAAGTGATAGTGCCAAGTTATAAACTCTAGTGCTAACATATAACACATTACTAGATAAGTGCATTTTGGAAAGCTCTTGCTAGGAAATATTAATTAAAAAAAACTTTTTCTCTTTTTATTGAAGTTTTTTTTCTTGGAGTGGGGGGGGGGGGGGGGGGGGAGAGCTAAAGTTTTTTTTTTTTTTTTGTCATGAAACTTCTGTTTGAATAAACACAAAACTATAATTAATTTTATTCAAAAGTCGTGGCCTAATCCATTCCAACAGTCAATTATGAATAAAAATTTACATTTTTTTTTACTTTGTTTATATAATGCCTTTAAGAGATCCTTGAATTTTTAGAACCTCACAAACTTACATATAAAACAAGTTGAAATGTTGAAGAATGCATAGATTACTTGTAGCTTCAAAGTTCTTCTCATGTACACAACCACTGACACAAAATTCTGTAGAATGCTGGTATATACAAAACAGTTAGTTTGTATTCACTTAAAGACATAGTTTGTGTGTTCATTATGGCAGCTTAAGTGTATCAAACATATGTATGAAATATTGAAAGTCATAAATCAACTGCTTTTTGTCAACTCCAAATTATCGGAAGTGTAAGCAAGAATCAGGTTTAATGATGTCTTATTTCTGTAGAATACTTGAAAGTAAAATTATAGGCCTTTGTAAGAATTCAATGTATCAGAGTTTATTGTCACATTTTTTTTTAAATTAGTAAGTCCATTCCTATTTTTAGTTTAGACCATAGAGGAAATATTTCTAAATGTTTATTTGGTCCAGTTAACATTAATATTATGATTTTTTTTCACAATGTAATGGATATGAAATCTTGTGATGTCAATTTTTCAAAGTTTTGTTAGTTGAAACATTTTTTGTTTATATTCCATTGCACAAATTTTTTTCCCAAGGCCTTAATGTATGTTCCTAATGTTATAACATTTTCAGATAATTTTAAGCACAAGAGTTTCTTCAGATTGTGCAACAGGGTGTTTCTTTTCTTTTTTTTAAATAAATGTTACATGGTTTTTGTGAAAAGCTATTTACAAAGAAAATTTTCAGAAAAATGTAAAAACCTTATGTATGTATTAATGATGGCATTTAATCCCAACCAGTAGATCATTTATTAGACATCACACAGACAAACATAAAAACAGACATTGTTTAACTGTGATTGGACAAATACATAGCTAAGTTGGGTCAAATGTATTCAATAGTTCAACAGTTATTATATGAATTGAATATCCAGTGAACTACTGTGTCCACATATTTCAACTGAATAGATCTACTACCGTTTTGATGTAATCTGATACATGTGTTGGACTGACTGAACTTGTATGAGCTCATGTTGTTCTTGTCATAACATTGGAATATTATAAATAAATGAGAGAACTACTTTGTACAAGTTATTGTGTTTGGTATTTGAAAGTCAACACAGCTAGTGGATGTCTTATGGTAAACAACAGTGGGAAATATTTTCTATGCTACAGTTCCTCTAATATAGCCACATAGCTCATACTAGAAGACTCATTCTATGCATATTATTAAGATATGTCTAATAAACAGTCTTGCTATTTGTTAATCTTTTGCCCTAGTCTTGTTTGGAAAACATGTTGTACCTGAGATGAACTCTGGGACAGGGAGGACTTCTCCCATGGCAAGAAAGTGCTGTTTGAATTAATAAACCAGTTTAAGTGTTTATAACAAAAATCCCATCTGTCAGATGGTATTATAAAACAGTCCAGATTTGGCTAATAATTAAAAGTTTCAAATCAAAAGGAAAGTTATGACTAAGTTGAGAATATTGAATTCTTAAGAAGTAATTGCTAAAATTTATTGTTGTAAATATTACAAATCAAGTTACTGTTTTCAAAGTGATATTTAATATCAGGATTTGAAATGAATAAATTATTATACACAGTTCTATTAAGGTATTAATTTATTAAATGCACTGGCATTGAGCAAACAATAGGAATTACATCAAGATTTAATTTTATTTGTTAAAAAACATAAATTAATGCTTATGGCTTTCATAACAATGAAAATATAAACATTACATACAAAGACTCAAATATACACCAAAATTAAACTTTGATAGACTCTTTCAATATATGTAGGTCAGATCATGAAAAGTGGAAGGCCACATTGTAAGTATAGGTTTCTAAGTACAGTATTTCTAAGATAAGTAGATACAACATTCCTTAATCTAATCCCCACCACCAGACTTACCATTTTTATTATTAAGCAGAGATATATTTAACTTCCTATGAAACAATGACAAAGTAACCTAATGTAGGTATAAGTCAAGAATAAAGAAACATGCCAGAGCTGTTCATTGTGCAAGTGATATTAGTCATTCATGAAAAGTAACAACCATGAACAGTTTAAACTATAAGTAAATTTCAGTTGTTTTTCTTGCAAAAAAAATATCTTAAATAACATTTTCAGCTTTAGTCAAGGCTTTCACCAAATATAATAATAATATTAAAATACTGCAACTAATAATTGGCTTGTGGAGGCAAATACTACTTTTTATATCAAATATATAGGCTGACAAATGATTATCATACTTTAAAAACTCTCACTTCATGATAAAAGGCACTTATTTAAATATTGAAATTACTGATAGAGTATAATTTTGATGACAAGACACATGACAATAAGCCCCCCAAAAAACAACACCTTAACCAAAATCATTAATTTTCTTAAAACTGCTAATTGCAAATTAATATATTTATATTAAATTGTAAATAAAAAGAATACTGTCATCGTTTTGTTTTTACAATTCAATTATTTGAAACAAAATTTGTTTTCTAACATAAAATTATTCCTTATTAATAAGGGCAATCAACATGACTGCCTTCAAAATAAACAGACTTGAGTTGGCTATAATAATTTAATGTGTCTCGACCATTCTCTCTTCCAATCCCAGATTTTTTGTAGCCACCAAATGGCACTCCCACTGGGTAGACATTATAATTGTTGACATAGATTGAACCAGCCTCTAGTTTGGACACAACTCTATGAGCTCGTTGTAAATCTCTGAAATAATCAAATGTGAAATTAAGCCATGAATTTTTGGTGATTTATGATTATAGGGTGGGAATAAACCTATTTTCCCAAAAAAATGTTTTCTGTGGTCATCATAAAAAATTGAAATGGTAATTTTATTGTATATTTAATTTTTTTATTATTATATCATTGATCAGCCTAGAGTAGCACTGATTTAAAAAAACAACAGATCTAAATATTTCATTTATTTTTTTTCAGCTTTTTGAATGTGTCTCTTCTTTTATCTAATCCTAATTGGAATATTTATTAATGAAAACTATAAGGTTTTTTTTATTGGTTTAGGAGAAATCTCTGTCTTTTTCTTAAAAACATCACCTTGAGTTTTAAGAAATAGACATAGCACAAATGAGCTGTGACATTGTTCTTGCTTCAATTGATCAGTTGTTGGGTAACCAAAACAAGTTTGTATTTTGTATAGCTTTAACACTTGTTTTGTAACAGAACTTATCTTGTGCCATATAACAAAGATTACTATACACAAAAGATGAAATCCATCTCCAGCAAACAATTAGAAGTGCATATCCGGAATAGGTTACATATTGTGATAAATTAAATAGCTGCACAGGTGAGGTCACTGTGTGTGACCCGATGAGTCAAGTGACTGATGTCAGCTTGCTTCTAGAATCTGCGCATATAAACAAAACATCCTGTAGATAGATCTTTCTAAATGGAAACGTGACATACGCTGTATGATTCCGCCATATTTTAGAAGCTTATTATACAAACCAGAGAGAGAGCATGCAAGGACAGTCATTACAGTTGCCTACAGTTGAGACAGTAGAAACAAGATGTGTAAGACTCATGCAAGTTAACTACAATAGAGTTAAGTGGAGTGGAATAGAGTCAGTACAAATAAAAATGGGTATAGTTGAGTATGACTCGGAAAAGTGGAATAGAGCAGAATACAGCTCAATACAGATGAGGAAGAGTTCAGTGCAGAGAAGTACAGTGAAGTGCAGATATTATAGTCTTTTACATTACTTGTGCACAGTAAATAAAGTTATTGGAAACTGAATTAAAGTTGTCAAGTTCTTTGCATGAATTAATTTGTGTTTCAACAAGTTCTTTAAATGAAGAAGAGAAATATCTAACAATATCATATGTAGTGTAAATTTATGAAAGAAATCAATGGTATGGACATTGTCACATTAAATGTTATAGACAGTTACATGCATAGAGAAGATAAATATCTAACAATATCATATGTAGTGTAACTTTATGAAAGAAATCAATGGTATGGACATTGTCACATTGAATGTTATAGACAGTTACATGCATAGAGAAGAGAAATATCTAACAATATCATATGTAGTGTAACTTTATGAAAGAAATCAATGGTATGGACATTGTCACATTAAATGTTATAGACAGATGCATAGAGAAGAGAAATATCTAACAATATCATATGTAGTGTAAATTTATGAAAGAAATCAATGGTATAGACATTGTCACATTAAATGTTATAGACAGTTTGATGCATAGAGAAGAGAAATATCTAACAATATCATATGTAGTGTAACTTTATGAAAGAAATCAATGGTATAGACATTGTCACATTAAATGTTATAGACAGTTACATGCATAGAGAAGAGAAATATCTAACAATATCATATGTAGTGTAACTTTATGAAAGAAATCAATGGTATAGACATTGTCACGTTGAATGAGACCTTTCTTATATTCAATGGTATAGACATAGTCAAGCTGAATGAAACCTTTCTTATATTCAATGAAATTAGAATTTTCTCTAGCAGCTAATAGACTAATTAATTTCTCGACATGCCACTGTGGCCAATGACCAACCTGGTAAAGAGACCTCCTGCTAAACCAAAGTCTGTATTGTTAGCTCGGTCAATCACTTCTTCCTCTGACTTGAAAGTCAGCATGGACAATACTGGACCAAAGATTTCTTCTTTCACCACCGTCATTTCATCTGTACAGTTGGTAAGAATACAGGGTCTCAGGTAATAGCCACCTGCAAGGATTGGGTTATCCATTTGAACACGCTCACCACCATATGCCAGTTGTGCTCCCTGAAAATATGGAATTACAATAAAAGTTAAACTTTTACTTATGTATCAATTTGAATGATGCCTTTAACATGTACAAACTTTTTACTAAACAAACAGACAAGTGAGTTGATATAAGCTTTGTAATAAGATTAAAATAATAAAATAGTTTAAATTTAAATAATCTATTCAGGCTTTTTGTTTTTACATGCATGAAAGAAACTACAGACCTTAGCCATGAGTTACTGGGAATCAAGTAACATGAAAAGATATATCTACTGTCAACTTGTAGGTGAGAATCAAGCAAAATCCATAGCCCAAGATATTAAAAAGCAAAAATAGGGATGAATAGGACACTTCCTGTGAAAACCAACTATCAATGTTGCAAGGCAGGCAGGCACTTGATAGGAATCCCCAAGAATAAAGGAGAGTGGGTAGGCTTCAACAATCCTGAAAGAGGTCAGTCATTAGCAAAGTTGAGGATACTGGAATGACTTGGGAGCAGATAAACAAAGTTCAGTAGAGAGGTGATCCTCTGGAGGTACGCAGGAATAAGTCAAGTATTGCTTTTTTTATGTATGGTTCCTTCAAAACAAATATATAATATATATTACATATACTTTTGAATTACTCACTGTTGTTAATAAATACTAAATGTTTCAGAACAGAAAAATAAAAAATTTAAATATTACAGACGTTACTTCAAAAAAGATGCTAGTTTTTGTAAAAATAATATAAAGAATGAAAATTAAACCTTTTAATTTTTTTGGTCAAAGTTATATTAGATTTATTTTTTATTGAATTTTGGGATTGAAAGAGAAAAGAAGAATCAAATAGTGAATGACTATAAGCATGAGGGATAACAAATAGAAAATAAGTTTCTTTGTTCAGCAATTTAGTAGTTGTTGAAATTCTTGAAACTAGAAAGTAAACAAATAAACCAGAAAAAAAAAAGATCATTATTAAATGCAAGTGAATCTGCATTAAGTCTTAAGCACGTATACTTTTTTAGGGGGAAATGGGTTAAATTGAGTTAAGAAAAATGAAAATGCCATTATTTTATACCCACTTCTTTTTTGGCTAATTCTATGTAGGCCAACACCCTTTTGGCATGAGCTTCATTGATGGTTGCTCCTACAGTGGTATCATCGTCATTGGGATCTCCTATCTTCATTAGTTTCACTCTCATTATCAACTTGGACAAAAACTCACTAGCAATGCTTTCTTCAACAAAAACACGAGTTCCATTGGAGCAAACCTTGAAAGAAAAAATTAATTAATGACATCATTTGGAAATCTCTTAAGTCATATGCCAACTTAATCAACTTAATTTAAAAAAAATAGAACTTCATAAAAGTTTTCTGTGAAGCCGAAGGTACCTTTAAATTAGATCAGTGTCAAAATGTTTTAAGAATATTACTTTTGATTGGATTAAAAAAGTTTAATTTTCATTGAACTAGTAATTGCCTTGAATAGTATTCTCACTTAATTAAATGCTTTTAAGTGAAGATTTAAAATGTCAGTACCTGTCCCTGGTTGCAAAAATTAGCCAACATTGCACCTTTCACAGCATTGTCAATATCAGCATCAGCAAATATTATGAGAGGAGATTTGCCACCAAGTTCCAGGGTCACATGTTTTATGTCCTTTGGTTTATAATGCAAATATTTTCAAGTCAGTTAAAATCATCATAATATTAAAATTATAAAAAGCATGCTTAAATTTATTTTTTAAAAATTAGATACATACTGCAGCACAAGAGGCCATGACCTTTGATCCAGATGCAACACTGCCAGTGAAAGACACTTTATTGATATCTGAATGTGAAATTAAAAGTTGCCCAGTTTCAGCCTCACCCTTAAAAAAAAAAAAAGATTAAAAAACATTAAAAAACATTAAAAACACAACCTGGAATATTTGTGTGGTCATGTAGTAAGATTCTACTCTACCTGTATTACATTAAAACAACCATCTGGGAGTCCTGCTTCTTGATAAATTTCTGCTAGCATGACCGCAGTTAGTGGTGTAAACTGCGATGGTTTAAATACACATGTATTGCCACATGCTAAAGCAGGGGATGATTTCCACACAGCCATTTGAAATGGATAGTTCCATGCACCAATGGCTGCAACAACACCCAGAGGTTCTCGTATGGTGTAAGCAAAACTATTTCCAGATAAGGATATAAAATCACCTGAAGAAAACAAGTAAGATTGGTTGTGTAGAAGTACATTTGATTGAAAAGATGGACATGTAGATTAAGTAGCAGAATCAAGTTTTAAAATCTAAGGAGAAAATGGAGTCAAATTACAGTGCCATATAGTTTACCAATATGCCATGAGCCCAGTATAAAAACCAAAAATTGACTTTTTAGCAAAAAAAAAAAAGTGAAGTATCCATTAGGACTGGGTGAAGTCAGCCTCTGCTTTCATTCTGATGAACTGAACCAGCTATCTTGATCTTCTGTGCTTGATTATCTTTTTTTTTTCTTTTCACACAGCACATGGATCAGGAACAAAAAAGAAAAAAATGTTATTGAGAAAATAAGACCTAAAAAAATACCTGCAATAGCAGCTGCCAAGCCTCCATAATAATCCATAGTTTGTGCACATCCAAGAATATCAAAGCGAGCCTCCCATATTGGCTTACCTGTATCATAAACTTCAGTGTAAGCCAACTCTTCAGCTCTTGCCTGAAAGACAACAGAATACATAATATAAAAACAAAATTTTTACAAAAACTCTTTTGTTAGAACATACATTGTACTTAAAAGATGCCAAAATAAAAAAAAAATACAAACTTTAATAATATTTGCTGCTTTTCTTAAAACTTGGCCACGTTCAAATCCTGACCATTGAGACCAGGCCTTGAATGAAGTTCGTGCAGCTTTGACTGCTGAATCAACATCTTGTTTGTTTGAGTTCTGTATGTCTTTTAGTTTTTTGCCTAAAAATATTTTGACACAGAAAACTCTTAAGATTAAAAAACTAATGATTATAATACATTAGAGTTTTAACAACAACAACATGCAGACATGAATAATCAACATAAATGTATGATAGGAAATAAATATCTTGCAGTAGAACAAAATTGGTGAAATTTAAAACATTTCCCATAATTTACTAAACAGTAGAAACTATTCATGTATAATGCCTAACACAAAGAAAAGGTAATGTGGTGACAGAAGGTTAAAGTGATGGGCTAAACAAATGAGAAACCTGGTGGCAATTTTCTATTTAGAATTTAAGAATGTAAGTTTTAACAGTACTAAAAATGGTAAACTACCTAAGTTTTGTTGGGAATAGCAGGGATTTTTTAAATGCTGACAAGTTATACCTAAAAAAGGAAAATTTCAGTTTAGGTTAATCAGTAACAGGAAGGACCAACAAACATAAATCCAGTTAGTCTTTTGAAAATGTATTCTTCACATGAACCATGATATATTTATAAGCTGTTTTTCACTCCTAAGTCCCATGGCTAAGGTTACAGTGTACAGGGATATGAATGTATAAAATTATAGAGCAAATGTATGTTGGAAAGGTATTTGATTAATGTAACTTAATGACCTATATATTTGACAAATCTGCCCTAGTTACTAGATTATGTGCTCCCTATATTCAAATGAAATTTTTAAAATGTAAACTAACCTGATGCAGGAACTAAAAGAGGAAATGATGAGGAGCCATGGGAATCTCTACGAAGTCCATGCACAAAGTTTAAAGGTAGTGTCACTTGAGGTGAATTTGCCAAACCACATTTTGTTACACTTCGGCTAAAGTTTCTTGCAGGTATGTACAAGTAGCTTTGTAGAGGATTCATCATGCTTTAAAGATTGTTATAATTTTTTTAAATTATTAGCAAAAATTTTGTTATGTCAATATTATAAAATATATGCATCCTCTGTTTGGGACCCCTCAACTCAAGAATTACTTTACGAGCCTTGCGTGTAGTGAAGTCATACAGTATATCATAAAAGTTCCTACATAGATCATGCTCAATAGCAAGAATTACCAAATGTTTCAGTCAATCTTCGAGAATTGTTGACCTCAAATAATTCTTCATTAGTTTGAGGCACGAGAAGCTTATTTCACAAGATTCCACAATTACGGGTATTGCATAATGCCAATTTTTTTTTTCACACATAGGATTGGCCTTTTCCATATTGAATGACTATATATTTCAGAAGATTTTTATGAGTTTTGAAAAGATTTTAATAATTTCTGAAGATTTCCAGGACTTTGTTTCGTATATTTTGCAATTTCAGGAGATTTCCAGGAACTCCTGGTAAATCAGGAGGCCACTGGAAATCTGTTATAAGTTCTAAAATGGTTTAATTTAATAATATATAACCTAGAATTAGCGCGGGTCCTATGAAAGTGCAGGGCCCACTGCAGTCGCATAGGTTGCAGTGGCCTAAGTTTAAGGCTGGCCCTGCAAAATAGCGGCGTATGCTACACCGTTGGTCGACTAGTATTTATATATTATATATATAAAAAGATCTATAGTCTAGAGTCACCTACTAGACTTTTTTTTAAAAAATAAGTATTTTATTAGACCTAGACTTTACTAGATAGATCTATATAGTCTCTAGATCTAGATACAATCTACGGCTAGACTTTTATCATCTATCATTACTAGATTTGGAGGCGCGGTGGCTGAGCAGTAAAGCGCTTAGCTTTTGAAATGGGGAGCGGGGTTCAATCCTGGTGAATACTGGGATTTTTAATTTTGGGATCTTTGGGCGCCTCTGAGTCCACCCAGCTCTAATGGGTACCTGACATTAGTTAGGGAAAAGTAAAGGCGGATCGTCGTTGTGCTGGCCACATGACACCCTTGTTAACCGTTGGCCACAGAAACAGATGACCTTTACATCATATGCCTTATAGACCACAAGGTCCGAAAGGAGAACTTTACTTTACTATTACTAGATTTACTAGTATTTACTAGCTCTAGGACTAGATCTGGTTACATCTAGATGAGATCTAACTTCAAGATGTAGAACCAAGTCGGCAATTCGGCCATTGGGCAGACAGGGCTCTATAGCTTTGGTTGGTAGCCAGTCTAGGAGACGGAAACTCCACATATAACACCTACGGCTATCTATTGTTCACAGCCGTCTCAGACTTCTGTGCTACTGTGAACTGTATTTAGTTTAAAGAGTGGTATTGGTCTGTGCGAGCCAATTATCACTTTAAAAATACTCAGCGCAGGCTGGAGGCAATGCAGTAATTAGCCCACAAAAATAGTCTAGAGACTAGAATAGATATTAAATATATATACTTTTGAGTAATTTGAGTTTCATATACTATAGTATATAATACTAGCCATAATCATAATATGAATATTATAATAATAATAATATTAATTATAGATAATAGTCAAATAGATACGAATATTATATTAAGATGTACATAGAGACTACATAGTTATACTCATAGTACTAAGTACTCATATGATTTAGTTTAGAGTTTCTACTAGATCTAATCTATTATAACCTATCAGAGCCTATCTATATAATAGTATTTTTATAGTAGACCTAGATATATATTATAATATTAGTAAATAATTAAAATATTAGTATAGTTAAAAGTAATATAGATTATAATTATAGTATATTCATCATCATCATCATCATCATGATCATGTGTCACAAAAAGACTCAGTCTCAGTCAAGTCAGGGCATATGTTTAATTAACTTTAATACTTTAATAAGTTTAATATGTCAATATCATTCAATATGTAGTATTGTGTACACCACTAGAAATACTATCAATCTAGATCTATTACCCAGCCCAATCTATACTAGATCTAGTCAATTCTAGACTATAGATCTTCTAGTGAGTAGATCTAGTAGATTCATTTCAAGTATTTGAAGTATTTGTAAACAAATATATTATTTACATTGGAATAGTATTGTTCCATAAAAACAAAAAGAACAAACTTTTTATTGTTAATTTTTGGTAACTTCACTTGTCAAAAAAATATAAGACCTGCTCATTGCTACTTAGTAGAATTATTCTAGAACTAGATTTAGGTGATATAAGATATTTTAAACTCATATTAATTTTGCATGTCAATCTACAGCATGTCTAGTCTAGTCTAAAGTAGTAATTAGATATATTCAGGCAGGTCTAGTCTACGTTTATTGATCGATATAATATTATCTAGATCTATCGTTTTTTAGCTGAACCACGAAAAAGAAAACAATAACAAACTGTATTTTGAGTCTCTTTCATAGGATATACGATAGATCAAGACTTTATCTAGATCAAGATTCAAAGATTGATATATCTATATGAATTTCTAAATCTAGAGACGAAGAGATGAGTACTTAGTGACTTAGATCTATACTCTAAAACATATTCAAATTATCATTATGGCAACTGTGTCTGAATTCAGGGAATATTTTGTACGGTCATGGAATGCAATGTATTACGTTACATCTCTTCAAAAGTGGAGTAATGGGCAGCTTTGCTTATCACCCAATTTAATACACTTTAAATCCAATGATTTAGAGATTTCAAGTACTGGAGAAAACCCTATTGAATTATATTTAAACGTATCACAAATTTCAAGCATTTGTAAAGTGATGTCTTCTTTTGTATTTCCAGCTATAAAAATTACACAAATAAATGGAGAATGGCATTGGTTCTCATCTTTCGAAAATAGAAATGAAGTGTTTTTGTTAATAAATCACTTCTTTCAAAAGAGAGCTTGTCAAAATGTACTGTCTTCATCTTCCTCTCTTTCCTCCTCAACATTACTTCCTTATGATCATCAAAGAACAAAAATGGGTACAGAGCTGCTTCAAAGTGTTTATGATTCGCAAGCAACTCTGCAAAAGGGAGCAGTTAGTCTTGTAGAGCAAGGACATCAACTGAGAAATGCTGCTGTTAAAATGGAAGAAATCCATGAAGACCTAACTGTTGCTGAACGAATTACAAAAGGTATAAATTCTTGGCTAGGTAGGTGGAAATTGCCACCCACAGTCAAAGCAGATGAACTGATTCTTGTGAGAGACAATGACATTCCAGATGTTTGGGATATTGAAGCATTGTGCTCAAAGATAATTGGCTGTAGGCATGAAAATCAGAATATTAATGTATTCAGGATATCAGGAGATGGTCTATCAATTATTGATATGAAACAAAAGGTTAGTTTTTTTTTTAATTTCTTAAAATCTATTTTATTTTTTTTTCTTATGGAGGATTAAAGATTCATTATATTTTTTTCTTCTATCATTTTGTCCAATATGAAGTAGTGAGCTGGCCTGTCTCTTATTAAACAATTTGAATAGATTCTGCCTTGCTAAATCAGAGTCTTGATTGCATGGATGACCACATAACCAACATCACATAAGTCTAGGTTCATTAAAGGAATGATTTAAAGTCTCTTTTTTTTTTAAATTTGTTTTGTTTAACAAGTTTTGGACATTCCTTCAGAAATAGCTCAAACCTCCTGCAGGATGGTAGGGGATGACGACCAGCAAGGCTCAAATTTGAGACCATTGGGTGACAATCTAAAGTGCATATCACTTGGCCATCATTGACTAAGCAGTTAATAATTTTTTTTTGTACACAAAAAATCAGGATTATTTAGCAATAGTTATTTGTTTCAATCTTTTAAAGTCATCTTTGAATCTCAAAATTTGAGATCCACAAGTATGAAATGTTCTATATTGTTGAAATTCATACATTGAATTTATATAGTTGATCAACTAAATGTAGATATATTTTATACCAAGCATTATCAAGCTATAGCAATTGCAAGACCCATTTAAAAAATTCAAAATACAAAGCATACTTAGCATAGCCATTAAAAAAAAAAAGTGTACACACTTTTTACCAGACAGACAGACAGTCATACAGACAGAGTGAGTTGACATAAGCTTTGTAAAAAGGAAAGCAGGGGTTAGTGATTTTAGAGTAAACACCATACACCATAATTTAGCAATATACAAAAAGAGAATTATATAAAATACTCAGACACAATAGATAATGGTAGATAACTTATTCCTTCTATTTTAGAGCAAATTACATATACATCGATCTCGTGGCACTACAGCCTATGTAGGGTCCTGGCCTGCTATAGCACATCTTTCCATTCTGTTCTATCTTGGGCTTTACGTCTCCATGTCTGGACTCTTAGCTGTTGTAGATCTGCCTCTACATTATATTACAGTACTTGTGGTCTGCCTTTGGGGCGCCTGTCTTTTGGTTTTTGCTGGTGAACAATCTTTGCTCCTCTGTTCTCTGGCATTCTTTTGAGGTGACCTGCCCAACATAATCTGTTCCTTTTTATTTCCGTTACTATGGAGAGATCATCATATACATACTTCTTAGTTGGTGTGAGTCCTCCATCCAATTTCCTCATGTATGGCATTAATAATAATGGCAATGTCTTGGATTCCAAAGATTAAGGTTGAGTGCAGTGTTTCACATGATTACGCAAACCAATTTGCGACCTAGGGGTTTCTGTGACCAAATCCCACCATTTTTCCCTGTCAGTAGCTGTTCTTTGGACAAACCTTTCTTCATGCTCTCTCTACTGTTCCTTGAAGGATGACTTTTAATAGTGAGTCATGTCTTATAATATGACCTAACCAGTTTAGCTTTCTTCTCTTCAAAGTATTGAGAAGATCCTCCTTTTTGCTAGCCAGAGTGTTGACTTGTAAAAGTACAAAATCATTTGTCTGCTTTTTCTGGTATCTAATATCCAGCATTTTTTTGTTGCATTTACTCTCAAAGGCTTGAATTCTTTTTAAAGCCTTAGCGTTCATTGTCCAACTTTCACTACCATATATAGGAGTACAGAGACACTAGCAAAGAAAACAGTTTTAATTTTATTTGGAAGCTGATGTTACTCTGCTGATTTCCACAGTTTGCTCATGACAACAGATGCCAAGCTTAAACAAATTTTTCTCTTTTAATAATATGTATCTTTTTTTCCTAGTGCCATTAGAGAATAGAATGGGTTGTTTGAAAATCAATGCTAAAGAGTTTAAAGTACAACTAAGTTAACATTTGGATGCACTTGAATGAAAAAAACATTAATATTACATGGACTTATCTTATAGAGCAGGGACATCAACTGGGGAATGATGAAGTGAAAATGTAAGAGATCGTCCTTAAAACCTGATCAAAATATATGAGAATGTTCAATACAGAAATATTCTAAGAAAGTATTTTAGAAAATAGCTTAGAATGAAAAAGCAATATATTTAAATTTTAAAAAATATATCTTTCTACAGCTTCTTCATCACTTTAAATTGTCAGACATCTCATGCATTAAAGTTGTGAGTCCATGGGAAATTTTTGTAACTCAGTCATTTATTGGTCAACCTGATCTGAGTTTCAATGTGATTAGCTCATCGCTTCCCTCATTGCTACCTAAACTTGAACAATATTTCAAAAGGAAAATCGAATACATGAATCCCCCAGATTCTCACCAAACTCGACACTTTGAACCACATTGGGATAAGCCTGTTGTCAAGTCATTAAAGTCTAAGTGTGAGTTGTTTTTTTTTACTTCTAAATGCTTTTTAAGAAATACTTTTTGTTGCTAACTTTTAAATTATATTCCAATCTTAATAATTATGACCCAGAACTCAAAGGTATGAATTAAAATTTTTAATAAAAAAAAATATTAGAATTTGATTTCAGCTGAGTTTTATTTTTTATTACCTGAGCTGCATCATTGAAATATTTCACATATTCTTTTCCCTCATGATTTCCAGGAATGCACTTGAAGGGTAGCAGATTGAGTAAAATAAGAATATGATTATAATGTAATGAAAAGTATCAAATAAATCATCATGGTAATCATACATACTTATAATTTAATTTATATATGCTTGCTTTTCTTTTATAAAATTTAAATGTGATTATCATTACAGCCACACCCAAGTCATTATCTGATAATGTGAATGATCGTGAACAGCTTGTGGTTTCAACTGAGAAGCAGAAAAGTATCATCTCTGATGCTGAAATCTCTGAGTTGACATCCACTCTAGCCAATCTGAAATCTCTTGCTCTGGACATTCAGGTGGAGCAAACAGAGCAGCTAACTGTTATTGATAGCCTGACTCAGTCTGTCACTAAAGCTAACGACAGGATTCAATCAGTCAACAAAGTCATCAATAAAAATAATAAATAATTTCAATATCTTACAATTCTTTTGAGAATAATAAAATCACAATGGCTATCTTTATTATTTGTGAATTATTGAATGGGAACTGTGCATAGTTCTTAATAAGTCACAATATGAGGTAATTACTGTAATCCTGCATTTCCTGATGGATTTTGTTTTTACTCTAACTTACAATTTTTGAAATGTGCTTATCAAGTGCTTAATGTATTTAAACTGCATTAAGTGGATTAAAAAAGAAATAACAATGTCATTAAGGTGGATTTTCATGCTTTGATTACTATTCTGTGATATATTTTCCTGTATGTTGTACATAGATTTGTAACAGTTCTTGTTACAGTTCATTAAATTTTGCATTATCCAAAACTATTCAATGGATGTGCTTGACTTTTACTTGTTTTGAAGTACCAGTACTTTTTATACTGAAATTTGCTCATTATATGTGGTTCTGTATCATTTTATGTAGTCATATGTAATGAAATTTAGTGTTCCAATGATTGTTTTATAAATGCTACTTTCTTGGTTTTACTTTTTTTTCCTGCTGAGCTGTAGCCTCGTCAGTCTTCCACAGAAAATAGTAAACTACATTTCTCTGGGAATATCCTGAAACGGTTTCTCATGGCAAAATACTGTTACTGTCGCATGCTCCACTGGGGCCAAAAGGATTAGATCAGTCAAATTTCTCAGGGGCTTTCCATAATGGTTTAATAATGTGAAATGGGTCAGCAGTGGAGGGGAACGTGTAGATTTATGATCTTTAAAGTCTTTCAAAAGAAAATTTTTCGTTATGTGATTTGATATTGAAATATAACCTGCTGTATGAGTTTGTCCCAGTTCTTGATGAATAGCATAGCATGTAATGATAAGTAGACATGTAACATGTAATGATAAGTAAACATGTAACATGTAATGATAAGTAGACTTATTCAAGAAGTAATCAAATGTATTATTTATAATAGTTTTCAATTACCCTAAGATTATTTAGTCAATTCATGCAGAATACATGCTGGACTGCCCTATAACACTTCTGTATACATGTCAATGAAACAGAAAACAGAACAGACATTGATTGTTTTGTTTTTGGAGGATTTGTTTTATTCTTATAAATTGAAGCATACCAGAAAATAAATTACGTTCCAAAATATTTCAAGTGTCCCCAATATTTCCTGCTCCAAATAAAGTGTAGACATGTGCACCAGACAGTGTTAGTTTCATCTCAACTAAACATCTCTAATTGAAAACAAACATTAGACTTACTAGACAGTTAGACAGTCTTCTTTTTTTAAGATATCAGTGATAGTTACACTTGATCTTACAGTGTTACACTTGATCTTACAGTACAATTGTCTTTTTCTTTAACTATAAAATCCTCTGATTTCTTGACAGGTAGTCAAATCAATTCAAATGGCAACATTTAACAATACGTGGATATTTGTATATTCTTATTTAGTTGAATGTACAAAACTTTGGTGTTTTAAAACGGATATGTTTCTTAGGCAGACGTTGATGTACTCTGACTTTTAGTCATCCTTCTCAAGTGTGAACCTGGGCGACCTCTTATGGACTCTTTTGGTAAAATACCGAGTCCGCTCGTGAGAAGCTCGTCATGTTTTTGGTTTATCGTGGTTTGGCTTAACTGGGATTGAGTCAACATTTTTTGTGGCTGAGGCGCGTCTGGAACACCAGCAGCGGAATAGTATGACCTGGCAGTATCCGGAGAAATGCCTGTGATTGGAAGATGTTTGAAGAACTCGTTGGCGACCCTGGCCTCTGTCAGCCGGTTGTCTTCTGCCGGCTGACTAGCGTATCTCCACATGGTCCTCATATTGTGCAGTCTTTCTAACAGAGACAGCGTGCTTAGGTCGTTGACTCCTGGGCCCCATCCCGACGTAGCGGGGTTGAAAGGGCCGCCGGTGTTGACTGTCGGGATCTCACCTCGTGCTAGCGCTTCATTCGACCACGACTCTAGGAGCCCGCCAATCCTCCAAGACCTCGGGATTCCGTTGTAATTGGAACTGAGTATACTGTCCAGGGCATTAGACGGCACGAGATAGCGATCAGCGAAAATGGTCAGCGGGATTCGGACGTCGCCAATGGCGCTCCCGTAGCCGTGATGGCTGACGTCTGGTAAGCTGGCAGTTAGTCGGTGACGTAAAGCGTCCAGTTTGCTCTTGAATGTTTCCGTTGGATCCATGAAATTAGTTGACGCCATTGGAACTTCACGTAGACCTAGAGTTCCTATTTCATTGAAGCGGTCTAGGTGTTTGGGTTCTAAACAAACAACAAAAAAAGACGGGGTAAATTGTTTTACATAATGACGATACTTAGCATTAGATTTTGTTAAAATAAAACCGAGCAATAGTTTTGAGCAGTGCTATAACATGTGATTATGCATGGCTAAGACGGTGAAAGATTTAGATTGTCAGTAATCCACCCAAAGCTTCACTTAGAAATACTTCCTTTTGCGTAAATTATTTCAGTAACAAACCATCTCGCTGCGTATTCACCCCCCCCCTTTTTTTTTTCTTTTTTCCCCTTCCTTTAGTCTCATACATTTTCTTAACGCTATTCTAAGCCTTGTTGTACATATGAAATGAATTATTTAAAAGTTATGTGTGAAGATTAATACAACATATAACAGCAACAAACGTTATAATGGAAAGTCAGGTGTTTTTTTTTTTTAAATATACAGTTTTAATATTTCTGTAATATAGGCATGCCTCCTCTCCCCCCCCCCCTTTTTTTCCCATCTTGATATAGTTATAGAAAGAAAAAAAAAGACACTATCTCTCTGTCTTTCGTTCTTTACGTCTGTTTTAAGGGCCCATTTAACATGGGCACTAGGCCAAAACCTGTCATAACAAGCCCTTGGCATCATTTGTCTTCCGATTTCTCGTGTTTCACTATGTCTTAACCTAAGCATTTAACGCGAGGGGCGGTACAGGGGACATCACTCTCTTTGCCATCTCGTTTATTATACTGCACTTTTCTACGTCACCGTGCCGTCTGCTGATGAGAATCTTCTACATAAAAAGATTGAAAGTTTGATTCACAGACATAATATATATATATTGAGATGAGACAAATCTTAGAATGATTGTAATAATTGTAATAAAATGATCGTCTTCTGTTTACACATGTTCTTTGCACCACCTGAACGAATAGAGTGGCTGAGAGAAAGTAAGAAATAGATTATTAACCTAATTATAACTGAAGCCTTCGGGTGCAGACATGATTTATTACAAACTTACTTGTCGATCTGTCAACATAAGTAGATGAGTGTCACTGTACCTTATTACCCCGAAATTACAGACAATTATGGAACATACCAATTTAAAGAAAAAATTGCAGTGCAACTTTTATATAACATATTCGATAACTTGTTGTTGAGCATGACCTTTGTATATATTTTGAGCAAAATATTTTATGTTTTAATCGTGCATTCTGAATGGACCTCATTCACTAATCGTAAACTAGCAACATTTAGCCACGTGATTCTCTATATCTTCTATACAAATCATGTAATCCATAAAGGCTGTCACGTGATACGTATTTTTCATTGTTTTATCAATATTATGACGTGGCTAAATGTGTTTATTTACGATTGGTGAATGAGGTCCATTAGTCCGTCATTTGTACAATTACTGATTATATTTTCGACACATTGCTTTGCTACTTTAAATATTTGTTTATTATATATCTACCATCAAAGTGGAAGGACACGCAAAAATCATCAATCTGATTTGGGCATATTAGTAGGCAACATAAGTTTACGTTCAACGACTAGGATTACAATACAAATCTTATTAAAATATTTATTGCTATATAAAGATTAGGAAGTTATCAAAGAATTTAAAAAAAAAACTCATTGTAGGCCTATATGTGAGATGAATTAACAAAAATATAAGATTACTTTTTACATATAATTATTTAATCTTAATGTGGTATATTTTCATTTAACGTTGAGTGCATTTGTGCATTATAATGTAATATTTGTCTGTTTTGTCTTTAACATCTAATACATTCAAATAGTATTATTAAGACCAAAACCAGACTTGTAAATTACTTCTTTAATGTACCGATGGAATGGGCTTCCCAGTGCTCACCAAGATTACAACAATACATAACAGAAGTAAATTACAAACATGACGTTTCTAAATGAACAGCAGACATAAGCAGATAGGTCACTTAAAACGATGATCTAGCTAACAGACTTTCCTACAGGGGACAGAAACAGGAAGAAGAAAAAAAAAAGGAAAAGAGACACGCAAAAGAAACTATAGGAAGAAAATGATGAGTTTACACTTGGCGAGACTTTAAAAAAGGCCTGTAACGAGAATGGTGGTCAACACAACACCATCAGACACAGAGACAAGACATGGTTATAACATTGGAGATTGTAATTATGTCTTCAGATGAGGTAGCTTAAATATTTGAATGAAATCATAAATTGGTGTATTTCAACATTTCTACTAGTACATGACATTAAGCATTGACTCACCAAGACATATACACAACTGAGAGTAATACACCATATGGTCTGGACAAGTCAGGCCTACGGGCGGTTGTTGCAAGGGTACACCAAAACACATCCCTGAAAAATAAATAATTTATTTTCTTAAACATTTCGAGTCTCTCATTTGACATCTTCATTTCTTTTTCTTCTTCGTTCTCATTTGACATGTTTGAGGGTTCAGATCCGTAATCCTATATCTGAGATGAACCGCGCAGTGGTTTGCAGAACAGGCAGTGATCCGTATAGTTTTTCTTCTATTGGAGGGTTTTGGCGCCAGAATCTTGTTCGGAACTCTTGATGTAGTATGTAGCTTTGAATGACTTGGTCAGCAGTCTCTGGTGATGCTCCACAAGGGCAAGTTTCACTAGTCCCGACTTTTAGCTTTCGGAACATATGTTGTCTCATTCTGTTGTATCCGGTTCGGAGTCGAAAAAAATATGGGTTGGTCATGTCGATAAAGCTTATAATAGACGTCCTTTTTCTTGTAGGCCTAATGGGGATGAGAGCTGGCCCAATTCTCTTTTATTCTACACAATATCATTTTCATCATTTCTTCTGGATAGAGAGGGATTTTCATTTGTTTGTTCGTTCTTCCATCTTCGGCCAGTATGTCTGCTTTTTCATTGCCTTCTAATTCAATGTGTCCTGGACTCCACTGAAGAACGGTTTTCTTGCTGTTGATGTTAAGGTTTACAAGAGCTGTCCTGAGTTGCTTTATATAGGAAGCAAAATCGTTTGACATCATTCTTTCACATACATTATTAGCATTTGAACATAGTAAAAACGTCATTTTCTTATATAGTAAATAGTACACCCTAACCCGTCATTGACTGGAACAGAAACAAAAGCTATTTAGCTAGGCTTGAAATGTATTGTAAGTCATGCATAGTTCTTAAACACCTCGGTGTCAATATGTACTTCATACAATGTATAATACGTGACAGTACTTGTACTCTCCTCTCTCTCACACACATGAGCTTTTGTACTGCCTGGTCGTGCGGTTTGCGCGCTGGACTGTCGTTTGGATTTATCGATGGTCCTGGGTTCAAACCCTGCCCGCTCCCATCCCCCGTCGTCCTGCGGGAGGTTTGGACTAGGAAGTAAACTATCTTCAACTCTGAAGGAACATCCGAAACATGTAAAATCTTTTACAAACAAACAAACAGTTTACCACCTTTCCTCTTTTCTTTCTGTATATTATCTCCTTCATGTAGGCTAATTAATACGTGTCTCTCTTTTTCATATTAATTAATACATATTAGGCTACATTCTCTACTCGATGTTGACTAAACACGGCATTTGATTCTAGTTCTCTTATCAAGGTATTTACAATGTACATAGATTAAATCTTTTGCTTTTGATAGTCAAAATGGACTACGTACTTGGTGTGTGTGTGTGCACTTATCTTTTTCTTACAAATTCTAACACGGATAGAGATACACACCCACCCTACTTTAAGACAATGTTTCCTGCCTTCTAAGTACGAATTTTGGGTTTCGCTACAACTAAAGAAAGTTAAATTACAGATGGTTATGCGGTCTATAATAATGATAGCGCCGCCATGACACTGTCTTGATGCTCACTGCTTTGACAATGCCCAGCATTTGTTGTGTGTGCGCATTTAGTTCTGGCTTAAGAAATGTGTAAAATTACAAATAAAAATTACAGACATCTAAAGGGGTATTGAACCCGAAAAGATCATACAGCAAATAGAGAGCTCTCACTTCAGCGGTATCTATCTATCTATCTATCTATCTATCTATCTATCTATCTATCTATCTATCTATCTATCTATCTATCTATCTATCTATCTATCTATCTATACATATAGGCATATATATATATATATATATATATATATATATATATATATATATATATATATATATATATATACATACTTCTCTTTGGACACCAAGTAATGGAAAGTATTTTTGCAAGTCGGACGGACTAGAGTTACCCCACGTAATTTTAGAGGCGAAAAAAAATGGAAAGGTGGGAGAACAAGTAGTATTCACCCGTCACTAAATAGCAGGGCCGGACTAAACCATTGTGGGCCCAATGCGAAACGGATTTCGCGGGGGCCCAGTTTGGGTAGGGATACGGAAAAGTGAAAATTAAGAGTTTGTATAAGAAAATATATTCGTCTTTGCATTTTATTCATTCTTTACTACGTACAGAATTACTTTACGAGCCTTGCGTGTAGCGAAGTCATACAGTATATCATAAGAATTCTGTTTCTCAATAGCAAGAATTACCAAATGTTTTAATCTCTCTACGAGAATTGTTGAGCTCAATTAATCCTTATTAGTTTGAGGCGCGAGAGGCTTCTTTCACTAGATTCCACAATTACGGGTATTGCATAATGCCGTTTTTTTATCGCGCGTAGGATTGGCCTTTTCCATATTGATTGACACCCCAAAATGACTATAATTTCTATATATTTCAGGAGATATGTATGAGTTTTCTAAAGATTTTAATAATTTCCAGATATTTCCAGGACTTTTTCGTATATTTTGCAATTTCAGGAGATTTCCAGGAACTCCTGGTAAATCGACCTAAATTGACCTTATAAAACCAGAGGAAGAACAAACTTGTGCGACACACATACACAAATAACAACCTAAACCATGGACTAGATATAACTTACCATGAACTGCTGTAAAAGCAGTCACCAATGAGATTGCTTGGAGCCACATATTGCAACTTACGATTCAGCTGGAATATAATTAAAAGAGAACACATTTTGTCATTCATAATTAATAAAGATGGTTTATTGTTATGTGTGGGAAATTGCACTATCGTTAACCGTGTGTGACTGAACAGTTGAATATTGCATGGTATGCATGAATGAAATCAAGAAACTCAGTGCTAGATAAATAAATTAATTCATAAGTTTAATTCAAGATATTCTGTAGTACCTCTAGAATAGTCTAGATGTAGGCTAATCCTTGCTACTAATCAAACTATCGATATTTTTAAAATGAAGTTACCATAAGAATATAAACTAAAGTTCTAAACATACAATTACAATATAAATGGGGAAAAACATTATAAGACATTATATAGTAAATTGGATGTCTTTACAGGTCTACGAAAGTGTCCAAAATTTTACAATTCTGTTTGAACAAGTGGCGTTTTCGAGCTGCACAGCGTGATACCAAGGTGGAAAACTTTAGGACAAACCAACTTTAGATTTTTATTGAGAATTTTTATTTCATTTGTTTATTTTTGCGATGGAAGATGTGATGGTGACTTGTATTAACACTGTGATGGTGACTTGTATTAACACTGTGATGGTGACTTGTATTAACACTGTGATGGTGACTTGTATTAACACTGTGATGGTGACTTGTATTAACACTGTGATGGTGACTTGTATTAACACTGTGATGGTGACTTGTATTAACACTGTGATGGTGACTTGTATTAACACTGTGATGGTGACTTGTATTAACACTGTGATGGTGACTTGTATTAACACTGTGATGGTGACTTGTATTAACACTGTGATGGTGACTTGTATTAACACTGTGATGGTGACTTGTATTAACACTGTGATGGTGACTTGTATTAACACTGTGATGGTGACTTGTATTAACACTGTGATGGTGACTTGTATTAACACTGTGATGGTGACTTGTATTAACACTGTGATGGTGACTTGTAATAACACTGTGATGGTGACTTGTATTAACACTGTGATGGTGACTTCCCTTATCCCGTCTGTTTCCAATCTACATTAATCTACAACTTGTGATATCAATCCTATGGCAAATCCTAAGACCGCATCGGTGAAATGAAGCATGGTTTATGATTAATTCAGTTGGTGATATTAATATATATGTGATTCTAACACATACATGTAAAATAATACTGACATCAAGTTAGTCAATACATTCCAGCCAAAGAATGCCGTTTTTCTTCTTTATCACATGCTAAATTAGGTCAGAACATTGAAAACAACACAAAATATTATTCGAAACCGAAACATCAAGGTATCACACACACACAAAAAGTAAAGAAGGATTCTGTCTTGACATGGAATTTCCATAAATCTCGAACCTGCATAATTACATGGTTCATACAATACAGGCCAACACCTTGTCACTCTAGAACTTCATAATTACTCCGTATAGAATACAAATATTGATTAATTAGGATAGTTGTACCTGCAACACAAGCGCTCTTCCAAAACATAAGTACAAAAAAAAATGTAACGGATTCATTGTCGATGACAACACATGAATCAACCAACAAATTAACCAATTAGTTCATCAATTAGTCGTAATTAATTAAATTTGTTTTAGTTTTATATAGAGACAGTAGGTCCTACCAAGCTAAGGGGAGATAAGACTTGTGTAGAGTTTAGGTCGTTGGCTAAAACTTTAAAATTAACAAAAGAATATAAAACCTTCTACTTTTATAAGTACTTCGCTACCTCAGTGGTTAACAAGTCGGCATTCCATCGTTGAAACTCGAGTTCGAATTCAGGCTTGAGCAATTTAAAAAAAAAAATTGTTTTTCAAAAAGGCAGCACTGAAACCCTCTCCCGGATACCCACTCCCTCACACACACTAATCCACAAAAGTGATTGGAACATAGCGCACTGAGCATGCTATACGCATGAAAGTTACGTTAAACAAAAATATTAATAAACATATTTCCAAAGCCACACATTTTTAACACAAAGACGCTATCTGTTTGTGTGGTTTGTCTGTCGTCCCGTTTAGATCTCGTCAACTAGAAAAGATATTGAAAATCCGACATCATGATATTTTAGTCTATTCAAAGTTCTCATGCAACGGCTACTTTTTTTTTTCTAAAATCAACTATTCGAGTAGTTCTTTCATAAAAATACTCCATTTTTACAACTATTCACTATTAATAGTAACAAACATTGGAGGCTATTTAGTAGGGAAGATGACTATTTACCATATTTTTAACACATTTATGCAAATGGTTTTAGATTTTTTGTCAAAAAAATATTTTTAAAGAGAAAAAGTCTATTTAATATGCATACAAGTGGAACATAATTTAGAACAACAATTAATAAGTAGTTTTTCATATTTTCGCGTGAACTGCAATGCAACTGCATAACAATGGCACACTTAACTAAATGATTTTTTTTTACGGACACTTTCGAAACATTCTTCTTTTTTTATAAGAGACTCACGCTAAGCGATTGACTCTTTGCAAAACAATTAAATATATTAGATAATCATTATGACATCAGTTCACAGTTAGCTTCAATTTTACATATCCCTTGGTCTGCTGGATCATTGGGGCACCACACAGGATCTGTCAACCTTCTTTTTCCATTCTTCTCTGTCATTAGCCTTTGATAGAATTTCATTCTAATCTTCTTTATGAAAATATTGAAACCTGTCTTTTTACCTGCCACTTCTGATAGAATTTAATACCGATATTCTTCTGAAAATATTGAAACCTGCCGATTTTGAGTTTGTGTTTCTACACAAACTGTCTTTGTAACCTTGTTTATTGTTAGATCATGGTTAGATATACTAAAAATTAATAACACGATTGATTCAAAATAATTTATGCCATATCAGCTAATATTAGGTTTTTTTTAAAGAACCTTTTATATTTTGCTTGTTATTTTTCATTTTAAGTAAATTTTTTGAATGATCAAGAGTTGTTGATGTCAATGAAATAAAAGTAAGTAATGGTGAGGGTATGCGGTAGAGAGACACGCATTACTTTGGCTGACTTGAGTTGGCTCGAATTCGATTGGAGACTAGTCACTAGGAATTGTTTATTTCTCAAGTTACTTAGAAAAAAAACAAACACAGTTCGCAGAGCATAGAAGCACAGTTCAACGAGGACATTTAAAAACATTGAATTGAGTTTTCTAATTTGTTTAGATTTGAATGTGTTATTTTTAGCATCCAACCCTTAGGCCTCCTTCTCTCTCGATATACAATGGCCCATATCTTCCCATTCTCCTCTAGTTCAAGTAGTCTAAAAATATTCCATTGTAAAACATTGGAAACGATTTAAATAACGGTATTAGTTGAAAACACGTGGATAATAAAGATTATAATTATTATCATACAAATAATGTTAATAATAATGCTCTTCCTAGTTCAAACTATAAACACGCTCAATTCTATCTTTGCAAAATAGTTTTCTAGCGCCTGCAACAATAATAATGAAAAACTATTTGAGGAAGAGATTTCAAAACGCCTCAGTTGATTCTTGGCAGATTTCTTGTGCCAGAAGGTTGACGACATCTGTGTAACAAAAAAGGTCCGCTAGAAGATGTGTTATATAACAGATGAATAGTGCGCTCCGATTGCAAAATAACTAGCTTCACATTTTAAGGGTTCTCCAGACCAGCCAATCGCCAGTTGATCTTTGCTCCGGAATGGCCAGCAAGCGTGACCTCCGAAAGTGCCGCAGCAAGGCCCCAAACAAAACAATGTCGTAAATAACGTCTACACAGTGACTGTTCCTGTCCGGCACCTCTCGACACTGCATGTCGCTAAATAAGATATAACCATCACATAGCTTCTTTTGTCCTTTTATATTCTTCTGTACCAAACCAACAAATCATTATCATCAGGTTAACTTCAAAGGGTTTGAACCTTTGTACCAAATTCATCTTATTAACAGAACCACTAATTTACCACCTTTTTAAAATAAACTATCTCTGCTATTTTGTTTTAACGGAATTTATTTGTCCTAAATTTCAGTAGTTATTTCAGGTTAAAAAAAAGAGGAGGAGCTATGTTGATGGAACGAAATCCGCTTGAGGTTGTCTCATGCAACGTGTCACAAAAGACACAAACTCTGTAAGACTTTTTTTTAAAAAAGTTGGAAGCAATTTTCTTTAGGTGCAGTATGACGTCTTTTGAATTATTTCAGTTACGGTAGCTTTTTTTTTTTTTTGTTCCATGTGATGACGTCAAAATGTCTGTTCTATAATTAGACTTTCATTTCTCCCTTTTCCCTCAGCTACTTGTAACAATTAGATAAGGCGATCATAAATATAGTCATAAAGCAATGTTTATCAAAACTGGAACCACCAAAGTGTTTCACAATTTTATATTATTACCACAGAAGTAGGTCATGAGAAGGATGCACTCTCTATACAAAAGAAAGTCATTTAGCCAGCATTTTTGTTGGTATTGAAATCAAAGCGAATATATATATATATATATAAAAATATATATCTTTAAAAAAAAGCTGATCTAATGAGAAGAACTATTACTTGTCCGCACTTACAACTATATCTGTCAATAATGTAGAATTTTGTTTCCCCTATTCGATATCAAACAATATAATTAATTATGAATAATTAATTGACTAATGGCTATTGTTTTAAATGATTCCTGTTTCGTTAGGAACAATAAATAATTGTTTAAAATTTCAACTTGATCGGAGAATGGGGTGTGGAAGAAATAACGTGTACAAAGTCTTTACCAGAAAGACAGAGTTGATAGAAGCTTTGTAGAAATATCATCATCATCATTAACAATATATATATATATATATATATGTATGTATATATATATATATATATATATATATATATATATATATATATAGATAGATAGATAGATAGATAGATAGATAGATAGATAGATAGATAGATAGATAGATATAGGCCTACAGTAGCAGAATAAAGAGAATGTTTAATAAAATTAAGATTTTCATGCGTTATTTAACAATAAAAATAATACATGTGTGGTTTGGTTGTAAGGTTTACAGAGTTAGAAGTATCACTTTTACTGGCTACAGAAGAAAAACACCAAGAAAATTAGAATTAACAGCTGGATCTTCAAAAAAAAAAGTTAGTAAAACTCTTAAAAAGCCAAATCCTCTAAAGTTGTCTAAATGAATCAGTCGAGAACTACAGATTTAGCCTGGCCTGCTTACTGTAAGGCCGGTGTAAAAAAATAAAATAAAATGTGAGCTTGAGCACCCTGAGCTAGTTTTATATGTATTTTTGTTGTATAGGTTAGATCTATTTTTATATACTTTATTTTTATAGGTTAGTGTCAGATTTTATAATTGTACTTCCGCATATTTATATAGGTTAGTGCGGGATGTACTACATGCTGTCTTAAAACAGTTCAGTGTACAGTTGACCAGTGGTCAGTATAGTATGTCTGTGTGACAGCCGAAGATCTTTGTGGTCTGTCGTCTAATTATTTTATTATTCTGTACCTGGGACTGCCTGTAAGTTTGTAACTATTTTTTTTTTTTTTACTAGATCTATGTCACACTATGTGTAAGGTAGTTATTTTATTTTCTACTTGGACTATTTGTCATAATAGTTGGCAACATGCTGTATTAAAGATGCGGCGTCCACCAGTCCTAATAGAATATAATATAGTTTTGCATTTATGTTTTGCAGGCTATTGTTACTGCTTTAAGCTGCTGTTTTAACTGCTGAATGTAGCTGCTGAATGTAACTGCTGTTTTAAACTGCTTTTAGCTGCTGCAATTACACTGCTGTAGATTATAGCTGCTGACATTGCTCTGCTGAAATACATGCTGCTATTACTCTGCTGTGCTATAACTGCTATTACTCTGCTGTAGATGTAGATTTATTTTGTTTCTGTAGTGTAGTAAGTGTTGCCTTAGTGGCTTAGGAAGTTAGTTATATATTTATAGTCTGTTTCTGTTCTTAGTTAATACTAATAGTAAGGTACTAAGGCTAAGGTATTCTTGTTTTGGTTATAGTTATGGGTTGGTTATAGTAGTAGGATATTGTAGATCTAGACTAGTTTATTGTAGTGTGTTTGTGTAGATCTAGGTCTAGGGCAGTAGTTGTAGTGATTTAGTTAGATAGTTGGTTTGGTTAGTTTGTTAGTGTTTGTAGTGGTGTAGATTTAGAGGGTTTTAGTTAGTTGATGGGTTCAGTAGTAGTGGTTAGTCAAGTTAGTGTATATATTATATTTTATTATTGATTCATTTATTTGTATGTAAATAAAGTTTCGTTTTGTTTATTTATCCTAAACTAAAGTTTCGTTATCTTGCTTTCATTTAGTTTAGGTTAGTATGTCTGGTTACTTAGGCGACTCTAGCCCCTTGGTCACCATACCGAGGTGCACAGATTGAGCGCTAACATCTGCCTACTGTTTAAATAATTTAATGTTGAGCAGCAGAGAATAGGTATCTCCCACAGAGCGCCTCCTGACCTGCTCACAAAATCAAAGAAAGATATAATATGCAGTAAAAAAAGAAAAAGTTTAAATATGAGATCGATTTAATTATTTTAATTTTTTACAAAATATTATTTTTATTTATATCTAACGACAATAAAATTACAAAACTTCAAGTGCATATGAAAACATTGGTTTGTTATTTAGATTACATTTTAAATTCACAAGAAGACAGTTATTAAAGATATATGTGGTGTTTAACTTATTACATATAAAACAACCTTTTTAAAATAGACACTAGTAGGAAATATACTTCGCATCGCAGCAGCACAATGTTTGAGATGGCTACCAGCTCTCTCGACATTCCATCGGTTCTATGCTAATGACAAGATAAAAATCAGTAATGTTTCGCCTAATGAGTAACAGATGTTCATTTAAGAAAAAAGATAAGTATGCACTTAAGTCTCTTGTAAGGTGGTGGTCTCTCTTCAAGCAAGGCGATACTTTACAATACTGTGAACTCTGGCATTTTATGTCTTGAGAAATCATCTTTTCCCTTTGCAACTTCTCATCTGACTAAAGAGACCAATCCTAGATACACATCTACAGCGACAGGTTAGGCATGTGTAATCAGCAGATGCTGCAGAGATTTCAGCCTTCTTCCTAACACTGGGATCCAGCACACTTCTTTTTGCCTGCCCTCCACGTGGATCTATCATGTTTTACTTTCCCCTAACTGTTGGTGTCGTTTCTAGTCGCACTTGTATACATGATTAGATCTTAGAAGTGAGATCACCAAATACAATATTTCAATAAGTCGACACTGTGGCGTTCTATAAACATGTACAGCCAGAAAAGGCGCCTACTGTTACTAACATCGCGAATGTCCTGTCACCCTTCTCTTCACAAGACTTCCTCGTTGATTATTTTATCTTGCCACCTTATTTTAAGAATCCACCTTAAGCATCGGAGGTAGAAGATCTTCAGCTTTTCTTTTCTTTCTTGCCAAGAGTAGGTTGACCATGTTTCACTACCGTTTAGCAGAGTGCTCAACTCACGGTTTCAAATGTTATTTAGATGAATGTATGCAGTCCACGTTCTCCTATGCCCTTATCATAAAAGTTGTCATCAATATTAAGTAAATATAGAACACCCCATTTAAAAGATAAATATTTTGTCAAAATATGTATTGCCAAACCCACTTTAGAAATGAAACGTTAGTGATGATATTGAAAGAAAATAGAAAAATATCACACTCGTACGTTACAGCATGCATTTTTATGGTATCTATAATTTAATTTACATTGATTCCACTTATAAGTATGTGTGTGTGAAATTTAATGACGTTAAAGACTCACCTTATATCAATGAAGTTTTTGTTAATTGCTGAGCATATATCTTTATAAAATGGTATCAGAACTCAAAGCATCGGCTCACAGAATTGCTATGCACATGCTTCAGATCTATTTTACTTTAACTTTGTCGGGAAACTTAATAGACTAAACTGCAACGCTGTTTTCACCACTTTTTTAAAACAAGATACTGAAAAATGAAATGAAAAAGGCAAACAGGAAGAAAAGAAATGCTAGACAAGAAAAGAAAGCAAGAGAAAGGACACATGCAAGACAATAGCTCCTAAAGTTTCAGAAAATTACGACATTCAGTTACTGTCTTACTCAAAACAACAACAAAAAGAAAGTCCAGCTCTCAAGCTGTCGACTGTCAGTGATTTAAAACAATGGTCGAGACAGCCTACATCTTATATAAGACCTCAGGTGGCAATTTTTTTATACGCCTGGCAGACAATCTTTTTTTTTTTTTATAGCGCTTGGCAGACGATCTTTTTTTTTTTTTAATACCGCTTGGCAGACGAATCTTGTAAACATTTTACTTTATCTTTCTACCGAGGTCTACATCTGCTGAATGCTAATTAAATTAGATGTTGAAATTTCGACTATTAATTTTTTTTTAAAGTGCGGTTAAAGTTGTTAATGAAGTGATTGAAATGCTTCAATCACTACTTCTCACTTTTAGAGAATTGTGGTTTGATTCTATTAGTTCATTCTTTTATTTTTTTAATTCTTTAAAAAAAAAACTCTCCGTCACCCATTCTAGATAAATAAAAGAAACCCATGACAACTCCATAAAATTCTATTTTTGGGAGGTGGGGCTTAAGAATTTATTTCTGGCAAATAAATAGTCAACATGGTAAAACAAATTTGGATTTTGAAAATTCCCGTAATTTCATCTATTATATATTTGTAAAATACCACTGACTCATTGATCCAGAAATCTCTTAAACTGCTGTACGGATTCGCGTCAAATTTCATACACAGGTTCCTTTTATCTCTAAGGCGCTTGCTAAGAACGATTTTGACAAATTCGCATCCTGACCAACCCGCAATTGGCGAAAAAAAAACCCCGCAAACTTTCAATCAAACCTTTGTATTTTATTTTCGGTTTTTCCCTTTAAAAAAGCATAAAAAGAAACAGCATACAAATTTGTGTTTTTAAAGCATTCCCCCCCCCCTTAAGTATACTTATTATTAATATGGCTCACGTCATTTCCGCTTCCATTTAGATGGTGTCTAACTTTTAAAAAAAATAATACTAATAGCATTAAAAAGATCCGTAGTCTTTTTCTTATGATTAAAGGATGCAAAATAATGTTAAAACCAAACATAGATGCTATTTATAAATTTCAAAGCTGAAACGTGGGTGTCAGAGTTAATCACTCGGAGGATGCTAAAAAAAAGTTAAGGGTTGTCTTTGTAATTAAAAAAAAGTACGAAAAGTGTGAAAGCTGGTGTTTGTGTGTGTGTGGGGGGGGGGGGGGACGGATGAAAAGCTACCAGAGAGAATATGAAATAATGAGAAGCTTAAGAAAAGTCAGACCAGGCTTTTTGTTGAGGGCGGTAGTTAAGGGGGGTGGGGAGCAGTTAAATAACATTGATAGGCCATACTAGAACTCACGGGCCAAAAGAATATGTGCATATGTGTGTCTGGGATGGCGTTATAAAGAGGGTCTTTCTAAGTCAAACGTCTTTGTCTGAGAAAGTAGGTTGAAACTGGACACTGGACGGGTATTTCGAAAACGGTTCTAACGATTTTCCTAGAAATGTTTATATAGGTCCTACATCGTTATGGACAAAATTACTACCTATACGGCCATACATCGAAAACTCTGGTTTGTTCGTTAAAATATTTCAAAATACATGAACACGTTTTCGCGGGAATTCCAGCACTCGACTCACACGTTTCTTTGTATTCATAACAGAGTTCAATATGTAAATAGATGTACATAAACATTTTGTGCACCGTGTTAGGTAGAAATCCTTAGCTGGACAGTTAATGGAGGAACTTGGTTATGTAGAGCTCACTGGTCAGCGGCTCTTTGCAATAAAGAAGAATCTTACAAGAAAAGAAATGCCATGACAAGCAAGAGAAGCCCTGAAGGTTGTCAGGAGAATACAGTGAGACGTGACGCAGCAGCTGATGAACTTTTGCACATGGGACGTTACCCACGTGCCCTACAGGCATGTCTCCCAGATGCGGCTGAGTTTGGTGACCTGTTAGATAACCTGACCTCCTGGAGGGTCTCCTGTTCAATTGCGAAGCATTCACCGAGAGAGTCTGCTGACGCAAAGTGTTGAACCAGAGGTCTGGATGACCACCGAGAGAGTCTGCTGACGCAAAGTGTTGAACCAGCGGTCTGGATGACCACCGAGAGAGTCTGCTGAAGCAAAGTGTTGAACCAGCGGTCTGGATGACCACCGAGAGAGTCTGCTGAAGCAAAGTGTTGAACCAGCGGTCTGGATGACCACCGAGAGAGTCTGCTGAAGCAAGGTGTTGAACCAGCGGTCTGGATGACCACCGAGAGAGTCTGCTGAAGCAAAGTGTTGAACCAGCGGTCTGGATGACCACCGAGAGAGTCTGCTGAAGCAAAGTGCTGAACCAGCGGTCTGGATGACCACCGAGAGAGTCTACTGAAGCAAAGTGTTGAACCAGCGGTCTGGATGAATACCGAGAGAGTCTGCTGAAGCAAGGTGTTGAACCAGCGGTCTGGATGACCACCGAGAGAGTCTGCTGAAGCAAAGTGTTGAACCAGCGGTCTGGATGACCACCGAGAGAGTCTGCTGACGCAAAGAGTTGAACCAGCGGTCTGGATGACCACCGAGAGAGTCTGCTGAAGCAAAGTGTTGAACCAGCGGTCTGGATGACCACCGAGAGAGTCTGCTGAAGCAAAGTGTTGAACCTGCGGTCTGGATGACCACCACCATGACATGACATCCATTGCCTCGCTTCTTGGCATGTCGGTGGTGACAGAGAGAAAGGTCAGACAACAAAAACGGAGATCAACTGGAGCAGAAGGAGAAAGAGACATACGCAGACTACAACGCAGATGGCTCCATCGAGATGGCAATATAAGCCCATTGTCTCTCCCACCGATAGACCCCCACCTGCATCGATTCACCTCCACAGCCCATGTCGTCAGATAGATTTTGTCCGGGACGGACAAATCTGAGAAGGGGGCAATGTTATAACCCTATTGGCGTCGCGATAGGGTTAACTGTAGGTTTAGTTGACAAACTTGAACTCAGGCAAATCACTCAGGTCAACGGCTGTCGATGGACAAGGGACAGTACTGCTAGTACACACAAATATGAACCGTGTTATGGTCATGTGATCGAAATCCTTCACGGACGAGAGACAGTGTGTAAGAAAGGGGCAGTTCAAGACAGTACAGCGAGGAGACCGGGACTGTGAGTCGGCCACGAAGTCGGTCCTGGCGGAGTCCTCAAGTGAATGTGCGCGTCCAGGAAGAGATAGAGACAGTAGAGTTTAGTACGGTGATGTACAGTGTAGAGACAGTAGAGTTTAGTACAGTGCTGTACAGTGTAGAGACAGTAGAGTTTAGTGCGGTGATGTACAGTGTAGAGACAGTAGAGTTTAGTACAGTGATGTACAGTGTAGAGACAGTAGAGTTTAGTGCGGTGATGTACAGTGTAGTATTTTTAGTTGTTGATGTGTTGCCGATTGTCTAGTATTGGCTGTTATCTATTCATTAAAGTACCAGATTATTTGGAACTCTTGTTGGCAAGTTCTTGTGTTGTGTTGTTGAGAAGTAGTTTTACAGAACGCCTGATTAAGAAGAAGAAGAATCGTAACAATATGTTACTTAGTTTCTGCTTTGAAAAGTCAACTTTGTAAACAATTTTTTGAAAATTCAGGAAATAGAGTAAAAGTTATTTAGCACGCCATCCATTCGTGGCTGAATTGATCACATAATCAGAATAAGAAAAGATAAAACCTGGTGCACATGTACATTTCAATGACATCTCACCTTTGTGCCTGTCGTTTATTTGACAGCGTTAGGAATGTCAGACGTATAAATCATGCCCCTGTTAACTTGGATTAAGTAAACTCATTGAAAATATATTTGAGTTCGTAAAAATATGCAAGGCATTTATATTTACCACTTCAAGTATTTATGATGGGAACATAACGTAAACAGATCCTAGTGGAATCAGTTATTTACATGATTTCTAAACAACTGCATAGCATGAAAGTAGATTTTCTGTCGGACTACAAGTAAGTGCAATAAAACATTCACTTGTCGAAAGTTATGTAAGCCAGATGATTGTGAAAATTGAAACAAAGTGTTGAAATAAAGGTCAACGTTAGATTATTAAGTGGGCGCGGCGGCTGAGTGGTTAAGCGCTAAGCCTCCAAACCTGGGGTCCTGGGTTCGAATTACGGTGAAGACTGGGATTTTGAATTTTGGGATTTTAAGGGCGCCTCCCACTTAAGTTGTTGAAAGTAAATGTGAGTGGTCGTTGTGATGGCTACATGGCACCCTTGTTAACCTTTAGCCAAAGAAACAGATGACCATAACTTTCTGCCCTATAAATCGCAAGATCTGTACGGGGAACTTTACTTTATACGAAATACGATACGAAGATAACCAATCCACAGACATTTAAGCAGCGTAGCAAAGACAAAAGTGATGATGACAGCGAACATAATAAAAGTATGCAAGGTGTCAGGCTGTTTGTTTTACAAGTTACAAAATTTCCATCAGATTTGAAGACATTTACATCCTAGCATAAGCCTCCAGCAGGATGGCTAGGGATGACATTGGATGACATAGATTTTGAACCCGGAACCATCGACTGAAAGTCCAGAGCTTATTCCACACAGCCGTCCTGGTAATAACAATGTACCCTGCTTATTTGGGCTAAAGGAGGAAGAAGGTAAATAGGTAACTATATAATATAATCACACACATGCTATTAGTGTTGCGAGTCGTTGACTTGTTACTTGATGGACATTCCATCAGAAAGAAAGATTATTACGTCCAACCCCAAACGTCCTGCAGAATGGCATGGGATGACCAAGACCTTCATAACGACAACCTGGAGCGCATACTAAACGTTCAATCTCTTAAGAATTGCTAAGGTCAACTGATATAACACGACTACTTATACAAGATTTCATTCATTACATTTGAAATGTTGAATACTTGCTAACTCTACTACCTCAAAGAAGGCCTTCTCTTTACACGTTACTGAAATAGTGTGGGGCGTAGGGGCTTTGATGAGCTGAATACATTATTAATTATTTAATGATAGCATAACAGAAGACATTCATGAATCAACAAGGAAAAAATATACGTCGATCATTCCAGGAGTAAAAATTGGTTGAAACATTCTTAAGTTGATAAAATTGTTTCAACGAAAGAAAAACACTTTACGAAATTTAGAGTGCCATGCTCCATACTAGGTCAAAGTAATGGATTAATGAATTTTATGATAGAACTACAACTAATTAAAATGTGAAAAAATTGCTTACACTTATTATGACGACCAACAAAATGTAATAAGGATAAGGGAAGCGTGGTCGAGAGGCCAAGTGCGCTTGAACTTGGCTTGGCTTGGCTACCTAGAAGGGGGCTCGAGGTTCGACACCCGACTCGGGAAGAGTTGTGTTTACTGAGCGCCTAAAGGCAGCACGGAAAACCAACTCCTAGATACCCCCTCCCCCCCACCGGTCCACAAATGAGATTGGACCAAAAGCGCTCTGAGCATGCTATAAGCATGAAAGTAGCGCTATATAAAAGCTATAATAATAATAAAGATGCGCTTAAGTAAAAGCTGTGAACAAAATATTGGCTATTATTATTTATTAATCTATATCCACAGAGAGATTTTCTGGTGATGTGACAGGTCTGTACCAGTAGACCTACCGCCTTGTAAACTTGTAACGAGAGTATTCTTAGAGATGTTTAGGGCAATGCTGCTGTCACTATCTCCTCTGCTTATATAAAAAAATTTAATGTTCTTTTCTTGTCGCATAATTTCCAAATTTAGGTTTTCATATTTTGGTCCCTTTTAACTTTCAGTTACCTATTATTATTATTGTTTTATTATTATTATTATTATTGGTGTTGATGGCCTCCTTCAGTAGTAGAACGACTATGATTCATCTCGTAGAACACTTTTTCATGAGACTGTAGAGCCCTATTTTCGAGAGACATCCCCGTGCACATGTTTAAGGTGTCATTCGTTTTTTTTTTGGTGGTAGAAGATCCAGCCATTTCTTCTAGAGCTGAGGCCTATGCTTTTTGGATGCCCATAGCTTTCTCTCCACACAGTACGGTCTACGACTCAAAGGCTATGTCATTCAACATCAGCATCTTATTATTATTATAATATACCAGATAAGTAATTATGTGGTTTCTTAACTGGACCAAATGTGAAAGGGGAAGGGAAGAAGGGGGTATCTTTGTGAATGCTTACATGATCTTTTTTTTTTAATGCATAAAAAATGTTTCTCAGAGCTTAGTCCTCAAGTAAACTAATTCAACTTATACCACATCTGCCAAGAACGATTTCTTTCCCTTCTTCAAGATAACAAACCTAATAATTAATTACCTACCAATAGTTAATTAATTGGTTAATTTTTCTTCATTCCTGTCTTTTGCCTTGGATAGAACCTCTTTCAATGCAGGCCAGTCCATGCTTTTATGTTGTCTTCCCATCGCTTTCTCTGTCTGCCTCTTCTTCTTTTACTGTACTGTACTGTACTGTTCCCTAAAGGAAGGTCTTTGCAAGCCCCTAAGACCTTGTAATATGGCCATAGAATTTTAATATATAATTTAATAAAAATAATAATTTAAATAGTTATGGTGCAAAAAAAAGTTCTTCATAGTTCCTTGCATACCTTATTTTTGGAATCAGCACCAGTCGAAGTCTCTTTTATAGTTATGCGTAAAGCGAACGATATATCAGTAGCCATTTTGTTTTTATGGCAGTAAAATAATATATTTCTACTCTTTGATGAACCACTGACGCCTTAATTTTCTACTATCGTAGCCTATAGATCTATAGGGAAATACAATAAACATGCATTTATGTAACCCTGCCGGACCAAGTAAAACAAATGACGTTTGGGCCACGAGGCCTTCATCAGCTAGAAAACAAAACAAAACAAAGAAAAAAAAAAGACAATCAATTAACACAAAATAACTTATCAGTCCGATGTTGTTCTCAATCGAGGCAGAAAAGAGATTTGCTACGCTTGTGTAAAAGCGCGGGAAATAGAAAAATAAATGAAAAAAAAATAAATTAAAGTGTAAATTGCAATTGGAACCAATGTATTGCATTGAGATCCTTGTTATTTAAACAGGACATATCAATATAGAGGCCCCGAAAAGAGAATTTATATGGTAAGGGAACGGTTATATATTACATAACGGCTAAAGGGGGAGGGGTACACACATTTATTACGATTCGTTAAAAGATTTGTTACGTAGCAAAAATTTTTTTTTTTAATTGAAATAAAAAAAAAATTAAGATCATTTTGTCATTTTAACTATCGTGTTTATGTTTGTTGTGTTGTCGGAGCACCTTGAACCTACATTAAGTTTGTAAGAGGGGGTTTATTGCGAAAAACACACCATCCACCATACGTTGTTTACTTATAATTTTCCTTTTCATTAAATTTACACCAAACATTTCTTCCTACATGCAAATAGATCTCTAGTTTCGCTTGTGAGAAGGACAAGAGAAAAAAGGAATCAATAAAGTCTTCAAAATGAATGATCGTTTTTTAACGAAAAAAAAAAAGAACTAGAGTCTATATAGTCCAGTGTCTGCATGCAAAGAGGCATTATTTCGAAGCAACCGAAAATATCCAGCATATTATGCTCATGAATATGCTTACGTTACTTTACGTAAAATCTTATCTGGCTTTTCCGATTCATTCATGTGATTAAGTGTGCCACTTAGAGCTTTACAAAAATATTGATCTATGTGGAGTAGCCAAAATTATAATACAAATCACTTAAAACATTTTGTAAATATTTAAACAGATTAAAATTTAGTACCAAAAAAATCATCAATTACTGCATAAGGAAATTTAACACAATAAATCATTCAAAGTAACTATTAGTAAATAGTATTTTCCAAAGCTAGCAACAAAATAAGCTATTTCCAAGAGACTTTGAACTCATTAGATGTGGTGACATATCGATTTATATGAATACGTTTTTCTAATTTAAATTAACTAATCAGAATGGATACATATAATTTGGTTTCTCATTTTTGTGGGGATTTATTAACTTAGAATACTAAATTGACAACATTTCTTAACGAAATCATCTTTACTTCCGGTAAAAATGTACAGTTCAAGCTTAAATAAACTGGCAACCGCTCGTGATTTCGTGACTATCACATGATCAACAACACTGGAAGATGGCGCATACAATCAAAGTAAATTCTCTCCACCAACCTCTTAATGAAATTGCAGCTAGAAATACTCATAAATTAGCTGTAACGAGAGATTATGTTTCTCAACCAAGGCTAAGTAAGTTATTTTTGAGACAAAAATATTGTTTTTCTTTTTTATCTGAAAATGTCTGCATAAATAATGATTTTTTTAATGACAAATTTCATAATTTGCTTTACAAAAATGTAAACATTAGTTTTAAATTGCTTGCCTAAGGCTAAGTAAAGGCTTACACTTACACTTTAAAGAGAATTAATATTCTGATTACCTTTATTACTGGTACTTTAGATACAGCAAATTGTGATTTCAAGATATTCCAGTAGAAATCTAGATATGATATAATAATGTGATGTAGATTACTTCAGACTTCAACATCAAAAGTCAAAGTGTAAATTAAGTCAAGAAAGAGATCTATAATTTAGATTTTGATTATATAAGAATAATATAGAGTTAGAGTTCTACTTAAAACTTAAATGCTGCTTACTAATTACAAACGCATTGGGGAAGTATTTATTTCAAAGAAGATGCACACAAACATTATATTTGGTTAAATATTCATTATTAATGAAAATACTAGACTTTGATTCTATTTAAAATAATAAGTAAAGTAAGTTAAAACCTATGCAGGCAATAGTCTGTCTATAGTTATAGCAATTGTGAGTAGATCATCTCTGAGCAGCCTATTTTTTTTTATGTGAAAATTTGTCAGTAATCTAGATTTAGTGCATTCTGCATGTCTAGTTAGTAGGAACAAATAGTGAAATTATTAAATTTTCGAAACCTTTTTTTTTTTTTTTGAATTGTCTTACTTTGAATTAGAACTTAAAACTAGACTTGTGTTGCTTTATTTGACAGTATATTACCATAGAACACACTAGGCCAACTTTATGTAACACCATATAGGCATGGCATGTGTTGTTTATTATTTCTTTATTTACATAAAAAAAATTTGAGGTCACCTCTGTTTGACCTCTGACTTGTCATGCATGAGTGTTTAAATATAATTAAGCTAGTCAGTGATCTTTAAAGTGAGTTTTAAACAAACACAAAATATTGACTTTCCAGCATACAAAACAGTGTCCGGTGTGAATGGACCATTAGTAATCTTAGACAATGTCAAAGTAAGTTTTTTTGCTTTTTGAGTTTTTTTAATTTTTAAAATATAAATTAAATATGACATTGAATGTTTAAGTTTTATTCTTCTTTATGTTAAAAAAAAATGTTTTAATAGTTTTATTTTGATCTTAATAGTTTCCCAAGTTTGCTGAAATTGTTAATTTGGTTCTTGCTGATGGAACCCAAAGATCTGGACAGGTGCTTGAAGTCATGGGATCTAAAGCTGTTGTCCAGGTAACAGGATTTTAGTTCAAGCATTCCAATTCTATTAAGTATATTACTGTTAGATCTATGCTACATTTTAAGTATGAATTTTTTTCCAACAGGTATTTGAAGGAACATCTGGTATTGATGCTAAACATACACAGTGTGAGTTCACTGGTGACATCTTGAGAATGCCTGTCTCTGAGGACATGTCAGGTAAGACATGTATGCCTTAGTGTCTGCTGTTAATTATCTGATACTGGCTGTAATAAAATTGTCAGAAATTTAGTTTAATATTGGCTGGTAAATTTTTTGAATGCAAGTTTTGGAATAAACTTGACAGTCATGGATAAAATTGTCTCTGGGCTACTATTGGCATGCAGTGAAAGGTCAATAGACTTTACTATTCTGCTTTTGGGTAGACAATATTTAAAAAAATTAATACATAGAAATGTGACCCATTTGACTTGATTTCTTTTATAGGTAGAATATTTAATGGATCTGGTAAGCCTATTGACAATGGTCCTGCTGTGTTGGCTGAAGATTTCTTGGACATTCAAGGTAAATGGTTTTAGAAAATGTGGTTTTAAAATTATTTTTTTTACTACAAGATGTTAATTTAATTTATTGAAATAAATAGTCATTAGCTTAACTTGTTTCTTTCCTTAGGTCAACCCATCAATCCATGGTCTCGTATCTACCCTGAGGAGATGATTGAGACTGGTATTTCAGCCATTGACACTATGAACAGTATAGCCAGAGGTCAAAAGATTCCCATCTTCTCTGCGGCTGGTCTGCCTCACAATGAGGTTATAATACTTTTTTTTCACATGACAAGATGTGGTAAAAATTAGCGTACATCTTTAAAGGAAAATAAAGTAGTTGGTCTTTTTCTATTCTTTTTTTTATACTCCAATAGTAGCAAATTTATTTTAAAAATATTATTGTCATTTATTATACCAATGCTGGCATTATTATTTCTATTGAACTCAGATTGCTGCTCAGATCTGTAGGCAAGCAGGTCTTGTCAAGTTACCCGGAAAAAGTGTCATGGACAGCCATGAGGATAACTTTGCCATTGTGTTTGCTGCTATGGGGGTAAGATTTATTTACTAAAGACTTCTTTAGGTCTCTTGAATGAATGATTTGTATCTAACAAAATATTTGAACTTTTAGGTTAACATGGAAGCTGCCAGGTTTTTCAAGCAAGATTTTGAGGAAAATGGATCTATGGAAAATGTGTCATTGTTTTTGAATTTAGCAAATGACCCGACGTAAGTACTTTCAAGTTTTATTAAAGACATGGTTGCATTATTAAATGAAGATAGAATGGCCATATTTCATTATAGATTTATTTCAAGACTATTTATGAATCAATAAAAATAAATTTATATTCCCTCCTGGCAGCATTGAACGTATCATCACACCTCGTATTGCTCTTACCACTGCTGAGTATCTAGCATACCAATGTGAGAAACATATCCTTGTAATTTTGACAGACATGAGCTCCTATGCTGAAGCTCTAAGAGAGGTAAAGTTTGAAAAAGTTATTTCATTTTTGGGCATACCTACCAGACATCCAAGATTGCTGAAAATAAAATGTCAAATAAAAATGTAAAAATGTCAGTTTTGATATAGCTGTTTGCAAAATAAATTTTACTTAATATTTTATCAAATAGAGTGACAGACCTGCCTACCAAAAAAGTCCAGATGTGTAACACTGATGCTCAAAATGTGTATTTGGGGCACCAGAATGCGTAACAATTGCATAATCGACTGTTTTGTCAAATATTATATTTATATCTAGATGTATATTAAAGAAGACTATTTCCTTTTTAATTAGGATTTAATTAGCATTAGGATTTATTAAAAGAAATTTCTATAAATCAAATAAGAACATAAAACTAAAATGTTATTTAACCTTGGTTAGGCCAATAATAGAATATGCATCCTCTGTTTGGGACCCCTCAACTCAAGAAAACATTAAGAAACTAGAACAGACACAAAATAGAGCAGTGCGATTCATAACAAACGAATATTCACATTTGACTAGAGTAACACCTTTAGTAAAATCACTAAATTTAGAAAGCCTTCAGGACAGAAGGCTCAAAAGTAAAGTAGCAATAATACATAAAACACTGAACCATAATCTTCAAATACAAAAACAAAATTTAATAAAATACTCTGAAAGACACAAAGATAAAGGCACATTCCTCGTCCCATATGCTAGGACAAATTTGTACAAATACTCCTTCTTCCCTAGTGCTATTAGAGCATGGAATGGGTTGCCTGAGCTAGCCAGGAAAACCAGTGACTTGGCAGAATTTAAGTCATTGGTTAATATGCATGACTAAATGCATGACGCGTAGGACGTAATCATCTTCTTTTTTGAAGTAACGTCTGTATTATATAAGATAAGAAGATAATTAATGCAGGCCATCAAATCTGTATCACAACTGCCACTAGTAAATTAAGAATCTAGATCTATATTATATAAGCTTGTAGTTGCTGAGAGACTAGATCTAAAATCTACCTAATACATTATTTCATATTCGTTTCTACAACTATAGTAATAGATATCTGTTCTAGACTCCTAGATACCAGAAAGACAAGTAGAACAATTCTAGATGTATTAAGATCTTAAATGAAGATAATCTTAGCCTAAATTATATAAATTAGGTCTAGATCTCATGTGGTTTTACTATTTAATTATTTAGATCTAAATCCATATACATCTTCTTACTAGATCTAGATTGTCTAGATTTAGAAACTTTAAAATAGATTAGATGTCATGATTAGATCTAGATCTGGGCTCAAGAGTGTTATCGATCCTGTGGATCCGCTACAAACATAGGCCAACTTCGAACTTTTGTAGGTCTACCTTCATCCTTAATCTATTCTAAGAATCTAGATCCAAATCTAGATGTTATTGATCTAGATCATACTAAATTATATCTAGAATGTAGAGAATTGTAACGTAATGTCTAGCTAGACTATTACTCTATTATAGTTATAGAGTTGTAGTCCTAGACTCTTAGTCTAGATCTAGAATCCAGATCTACAATGTGTTTTGAATCGATAGCACAGGAATCAGGGATTGATTTTTTTTTTTTTTTATTCTCCAACGTAATTAATTTCTACTAAATTAAAAAAAAAAAAGTCAAGGTGGTGTAGAAGCTAACTGAATGGTACCGACCCGCCACTCCCTCACTCTCGCGTTCTCATTTCTAGACTAAAGCTATTAAGAACCAATCAACGTATAGATATGGGCACAATGTGTTCGCACCACCTTTTCTGTCCCCCCCCCCCTCCTCCTCCTCCCATAGGATGGCTTCAAGTGACCTCCGTGTCCGCTTGTAAGCTAGTCAAGAGATGGAAAAAAGGATACAAATTGCATAACAAGAATTGTTGAATTCATATTTGCGCACTGACAGTAATTGTTTTGGCGATTTTGCGTAACGAATATGCATTTTGCCTAACGGTAGGCAGGTCTGGTGTAATGCAGAATATGCTTCATTTTGTAATAAAAGTATGCATTTTTTTATTTTAAATGTAAAATTTTTTAGTGATAAATTTAAAAGTTTTAATAAAATATTAATCCCAAAAGACTTATTTATAATTTTGAAGCTTATGTTATTAGAAATATCTTTAAATAGTTTCATTTTTTTCACACTAGGTCTCAGCTGCCAGAGAAGAGGTGCCAGGCCGTCGTGGTTTCCCAGGTTACATGTACACTGACTTGGCTACAATTTATGAACGTGCCGGTCGTGTCGAAGGAAGGAGTGGTTCAATTACCCAGATTCCAATTCTTACCATGCCTAATGATGGTGTGTAGTTTCTTTGTGATTCATGCCGTCTTTTATTTATTCTATAGTGTTGACTAGTCTCTTGATGTTTTAGTCTTTATTTTTTTTTCTTTCTAGACATTACCCATCCCATTCCTGATTTATTTTTTTTTCTTTCTAGACATTACCCATCCCATTCCTGATTTGACTGGTTACATCACAGAAGGTCAGATGTATGTGGACAGACAGTTGCATAACAGACAGGTTTGTTCATTCTTCATTTGTTTGTTGCTTCGTACATTTTTTTTCTAAAAGATCAGTAAAAAGTATGTAGAAGTATTTATTTTTTTTTAATCTAGATTTACCCACCAATAAATGTGTTGCCATCCTTGTCCCGTTTGATGAAATCTGCCATTGGTGAGGGTATGACAAGGGAGGATCATGCTGATGTGTCTAATCAACTGGTAAGGTCTATGTGTATATTTTTTTTAAGGTTTTCAATGTTGATGAAGCCCTTAGGCTACATGATTCTTACACTTCATAGAATTATAATTTTTGTTTTTGGTATCCCTTTCATATTGGATATTATTTGATTGGAAAAGGGTGACAAGTGGCCCCTTCAAGTTATTGTCTTTAAAAAAAATTATTTAAGAATAGAAAAATAAATCTAATTTCACTACTGCATAAATAGGGTGTGTAAGAGTAATGCTGAAACGTCTTTACAATAAAAAATCTATTGTTGATGCATCTAAATGTGCTGCCTGTATGAAACCAAGACTTGTGTTTTTATTGTCATGGATTATACTATAATCTTGCTATTGAGGTTCCATGGTATCAAGTTGTTTTTGTTCTTTTGAAACAGTATGCTTGCTATGCTATTGGTAAAGATGTGCAAGCTATGAAAGCTGTGGTTGGAGAGGAAGCCTTGACACCTGAAGATTTGCTCTATTTGGAATTTTTGACTAAATTTGAAAAGAATTTCATTACCCAAGGTAAGTTTAAACAAAATAGCAATCATCTCCTATATATAGTAGTTTTTTTTGTGTTTTTTTTTTAATTTGATAATTTTTCATTTCAGGTCACTATGAGAAACGAACAATTTTCGAATCTTTGGATATAGGCTGGCAACTTCTTCGTATCTTCCCCAAGGAGATGCTGAAGAGGATTCCACAAGGCACACTGGCCAAATATTATCCTAGAGCCTCAACACAACAAGTCACAGCTCAAACATCTGGTAAAAAGGCAGAGACAACAGCGTTATAATTTTATTGTTCCATGTTTAATGTACAGACACTGATACTATTATCATAGTTTTGACTTTAGTCCAGAGAATTAGTCTTATTGTCTATTAGCAGTTTATATTAATTTATGGATTTTTAACCTGTTTCCCCACTCCCCATTTTATCTTCTTCGCTGTTAGAATCTATTCTTACTTTTAGGTTTCCATTAGTTGACAATTTTTTTGTGATATTGTCTTACAAACTGTAGATAGTGTTTGATGTTCTGTGTAGCTATTTGGGGTGGTTGTACATTTGTGGCTCTTGAAAGTTTTTTTTCCCTGTCACTTAAGATTCACTTTAGAAATAATTGTGATATATATATATATACATACATTTTATATCTCTTTATGATGTGATGGAATGGATGTTTGACATTTGTGTGTTGGGATTTGATTCTACATTCCGAAAACAAAAAGGTGCAGTGTTATTGGAGCGCTGTTTGCACAGAATGAGGCATTGTCTTTTTTTTTTTTTTTAGATGATTTTTTTTCCTTTGCATAAGTTAAGAGTTTTAGAAACAGCCTTTTGTTTCTCTTAGAAATGCCATCAGTACCTTTTTTTTTTTCATTCAATGCAGTAAATCATAAGAAGACTGCTTTTATTTTATATTTATTATCATCTTAAGACCTTGGTGTGTGTGAGTTGTGTAACAATACAATGTAGGGTAAGTGAGTATGCATTTATTGTTCTATTTAAATGGTATGATTGGAATAGAGTCTGTAATCAAAGAATAAACTATTGCTGTAATCAGGTGTTCTTAGTAAGGCTTAGTTTGTTTCAACACTATGTAATCATTTGTTGTTTATTATGAAATTCTGCGTCAGAAATTTTGTCGAAAAATTAATGGATCATTTATATATTTAAAAAATGGTTGTATGACAATGGAATCTATATAGATATATCACCATTAGTTTCAAATGTTAAAACAAAATGATCAGAATTTTGGACCATTTAATAACTCAAGCCTAATGAAATAACACATATAATTCTGAGGTGTTGAGTTAGTGTATACATATTAATAGCTCAAGTTGATTGATGTTCATATTTCACTGTGTATCTTGACTTTGATGCATTATTAGTGTAGAACATTCACATCAGTAGATGGCAGTAATTAAAGGAAACTTTTATAGGTTTCAGCAGGTGATACATGCAGAATTAAGACTACAACTTGTATTTTATGCTACTATTGGGGTCCTCAGATCTTCAGAAATTTGTTGTATTTATGATAGCCCACTCAATTTCATTCTTAGTTTTATCACTTGTGATCATCTATTCGAACATGAATACATTTATCCAGTGATGCTGCCTGATAAAACCACTGGGAATAAGCACTGTAAATATGATCAATTTTTCAAAAATATTTTTTTTCCGATATTGAACAATAATGGAAAGAAAAATGTGACCATATGCTTGGGTTTGTCATGCATACACACTAACTTGAACAATCATGGTATATTAACTTTTTTTGTTATTTTCATTTATCAGGAAAGTGCTTACACATATAGACATGTTGCTGAAATTAACATGGTCTTGTTCATGTTATTTCTGTTCATTATTAAATGTCTAGACTCAATAAATATGAGATAGTTTTCTCACTCATTGTGTAATGATTGTTTTGAAGTGTCCCTGGAATGAATTTTTCAAATAAGTCATAATTCTAGTACAAACACAAACCAGTACTGTAAATATTACTTGTAAGACACACAAAAAAAAAAGGACAAGTTTATAATTATATTGTGAGTTAGTCTTTAATGAAACAAATTAAGCTACAAATTCATAACAAAGCACAGCTTTGTGGTAAACTAGAACTACAAAATTGGGGGCACAGTCACCTTGTTTTTTTCTTCCTCCTAAAAAGTGTTCAAGTTGAGATAGAGGAAGTCTTCCTTTGCAATATATGTGATTCAGAGAATAGTGCAGAAGTTTACAGCATAATGCAAAAGGTGTTAGTAGATCGTTGAGACCATTATCTACCATCAAAGTAATGTTAAAACCCATATAGACACAATTTCACATTCCTCATTCAGTCTACATTAATTAGAAGATATGTATCTGTGTATGCATGACTGCTTAGACTTTTTAAATGGTATGTACATGGAGCATAGTGTAAATTTTTTTTTTATAAAAAAGGAAATTATAGATAAGGAAAAGGGATGCATAATATTCTTGTGGAAGATAAAGGTAAACTAATAATTCTGGATTAAACAAAATGATTAAACTATTAAAATGGTTTTAGAAGTAAAATTTAATAGCCTGTGTGATGAAATGTAATACAAAGCCAGTCCAAAGTAAAAAGACATCTTACTTTCACATCCTTCATAACATTAGTCTTCTTTCAAATTATTTCAAAAGTACATCAGCATTATAATTAAAAGTTTACACTGCACAGCCATTAGTGATCATGCATGAGGTTCAATAAATAGTAAAATTTTTTTTTTTACAAGTATCACATATAAGAGTACACTACGCTAATGTCAAATTTCATGTAACCATTTTACAAAATAAAAAAGGTTTCTGTTCTAGGCGAGGATGTCAAATTTATAGTGAGCATATATACTGCAGAGGCAGTGGTAAAGCGCCTGGCTTCTGAATTGGCATTCTTGGAATCCTAGTGAAGACAGATTTTTAATTCCAGTATCTTTGGGCACCTCTAGAATCCACCCAGCTCTAATAGGTATTAGTTGGGCCAAAAGACCTTTACATCATCTGCCCTATAGTTCACAAGGTCTGAAAGGGAAATTCTACTTTATATAGCCTGCAATGAATTGCAGCAATACATCAGAAAAAGTTGGTTAATTCTGTTTTATTATGGATTGATATAAGAAAAGATTATGGGTACTTCACAGATGTATTGTTGAAAAGTGATATGCAATCTATTTTCAAACAATTTTAAAAAAGATTATTTCATGAAATTCTATTGAATCAGAAGGTTATATTATGTCTTTTACTTTTCAACATCAAGGCTAATTAAAAACTCATGAATCAAAGCTCTAAGAGACAATGGATGTGCCTAAATGTATCATTGGTATTGATTGCTTCTCTGTTGAGTCCTGGCAGAATCTGCTATGGCAAAACAGGCCAATTCTGTTAGTGTATTGGAATGATTCTGCCATAGGGCTGATGGAGAGATTTGTTCCTCCTACTGCCATTAAGTTCTATTGCACTTTGGCTTTTGGATTGACATGCCCTAGTAAATGCAGTCTTTTTTGTGTCAATCATGCATAGATACTGTGTGTACTGGTCAGTTCCAAGGTTCCTGGTTAAACACAATATTTCCAGGAGAAATACATGACACATTGCTTATGAAATCTACATAATCTGTACATTTGATTTATACTTTGTTTAGACAACTCTTAACTGTCATAAAACAAATCACTACATGTACTATCATTTTGAATGCCATGGTCAATAAGACATTCTCCCAAAATTTGATTTGTCATGGTTGCTGAGGACTTTTCAATTATTATTGCTACATCCACTTTGAGATTAATGGTGATAACCGATTCCAGTAGGGTAAATTCTTGCACCCTGAATGAGTGTGATATTGTATGCTGATCTCAGATATTCCTTGACATTTCAGTTTTGGTGAGACTGATAGCAATCAAGAGCTTTAAACATGCAGCTGCCAAAGCACCAACAACCCTGCTAATTAAACCTTTGACACCCATGACAACCTTAACAAAATTCAAAAACAAAATAAAACAAATGCAGTTAACAGAGTATCAATTTTTCTGTAGCCCATCAATCAATTATACTGTTATCTATGCAAATTTTTTTTGTACTAAAAATATTTTGCTACTTAATGCCATTTGCAACACAATGCTCATTATTTGCATAACAAATTTATTTGTATATTCATAAAATTATATTGCACATCAGTCTTCTCCCATCTCTATTTCCTAGTATTCTTTTATTTAGTTACTTAAATCAAAGAGAATATATTTAAAATACTTTTTAATCACAGCCAATAAATCAACATTTCTTCAATTTTACCAAAACAATTAAAATATTGAAATAAACTCAGAACCTTGTCTACAAAATAAATAAAAAAATAGATTTAAGACAAAAAAGTGTAAGAGAAATTACAGAGATTCATATAATGCTATAATTAGTTACATAAGAAAAAGTATGTACAAAAACAAATATAGCATAATCTCATTTGTTACATGGTCAATGTCAACAAAACATTCAATTATGCTCATCATTAAATGCACCTTTTATATATATATATTTTAAAATCCTAAAGAATAATTATAATGCTCAACAAATAACTTTAAAGAATTCACAACACAAGTCGCATGTTATTATCTCAACTTCAAAGTTGAAAATCCTGATGCACTTTTGCTATTGTACGTCAACATTGACCCACACATATTTTTCAGATTTTTAAAAAAAATATTGCAAAGATTTATGGGTGTTTAAAATGAACAGAAAATTTTCACAAATCTATATTTAGAACTAAAATGATGAATACAATTAATAAACATTACAAGAGAACAAAAACAAAATTACATAACACTTTTTTTTCTTTTCAAATATCAACCTGTTTTTTTTTTATTACTAGATAACTTTTTTTTGTCTTAGATGTCTCATCCTTAATGTTTTCACTTCTATATTTACATTTTATTTAATTCTGCTTAAAAGAAATTTTAGCACCAAGCTAGTCCAATTAATCTACATACTACATTAAATAGATTAAAAATTTCTTCGTCTAGAGATATAGGTCACATCACGATTTGAATTAACTAAGTAAAGCAAAACATTGTAAGAAACTTGGAATTACTTAATTATAAAGTCAAGAAAGACAAATAAAGATAGCCGCATACATGTCTTCAAAACAGAAAATCCATTAGAGAGGAAATGTTAAAATAATATAAAAGAAATATCCATTTTAATGATTTCTTTGTCATTATATAGAAAAGATTCTCTGCTTTATTCCACACAATGTATAATTATTAATTCTTGCAAGACATAAATAAATGATCTTTTATAAAGGCTCAATTCAATGAACTTAAGTGACAATATTATACAGCAACACCAGATATGAAACATTTCTATTTGGCTTTTCAACTTTGAAGTTCAGGGGAAGATGTTGCATTGGATGTCCCCTACAACATGGGTAGGTGGAACATTTTACGAGATAAATAAACTTTAAGGGACGGGGGAACAGGAAGCTGAGCGACACATTTCACCAATCCTGGACAATCATATGTCACCAGTCTCTTCTGAACAACTTTTCTACACAAGTTCCTCAGTGTGGGTGGGGAGGTCATTGCCAAGTTGTACCAGGAGAGAAAGTTATCATCTCCAGTCAATAGTTCAGCAGGTATACCTGGGCCTTTCCAGCGTAACCAGTCCTCCATATTTAGCATATCACAACCAGCAGCATGTAAGATCTATTAGAAAAAAACAACAACAGAGCTTACACACAGATTTATTAAAATAAATATTACTCTTAAAACTTTTTGTTTGTGAAATCATACGTATCAGTACTGACATTGTTCATATTTTTTTAACACATTAATGAAATTGACCTTGCCAAGCAATCTTAAATTTGCCTCCTGTTAAGGCATCATTTTCTATATCATGAATTGGTGTATTTAAATAAAAAGAAATAGAACTTTTAAAACAACTTTGTTTCAATCACATCTAGAACAAAAACATAGTCAGGGAACTAAGTCATCAAAATATATACTTGCAAGAATGAAGTCAAAAGTTACAAGAAGTCACAAATTTTACAACAAAATTAAATGTTTATTTAATATACCTTTATACAAGGTACTTGATATTTAAGGTCTTCCTTGTAAATACCAGTACTTAATGATGCTACACAGACATACAAAGGTGTTCTCCCTTTATAGTCTACAACATTGACTAAACTATTGGCTTCCAGTAAGATCCGGATCAACTCTTTCAGTTTCCAGTGAGCAGCACTGTGAAGTGGTACACGACCATAACGATCAGCTCTACAATAAAAAATAATAATAAAATGTTAATGTGCAGGTTTAAGCGGTACAATAAACAAATGTTAATGTGTCTGGTAAAAATAGAAATGATATGAAGAATAATTTAGTAAGGTGGCTACTTAGTCAAACTAAAAAAAAAGATCTATCTCAGTGCAGCAACTTGACTCAATTCCTAGCAAAGACCTGACTTGTGTCATCTTGGATAGGTTAAAAGAAGCAATAGACAAAAAAACTATGTAAATTATAGGCAGGTTTAGGCCAGTATGCACAGATCACATAGTCTCACTCAGCATTATAAAGGAGCAATACATAGAATGGCAATCTTCCTCTTAAGGTTTATGGACTTTGAAAAAGCATTTGACAGTGTGGACAGAGAAGTCACATGGAAACTGATGAGATATTACGGTACCACCAGATAAATTCATCAATATTATCTATATGAAGACTGAGATTGCCAAATAATCCACTCCTTTGAAATGGAGACGGGAGTAAGATGGTTGCAAGCTTTTCCCAACAATCTTGTTATTGGTAATAGACTAGATAATGGAAAGGTCAACAGATGGCACAACAGGCATACATTGGACTCTGACATAACAACTTGAGGATCTGGATTTCACAGATGATATCTGACTACAATACACTCAGACAAAATTAAACAAACTTGCAATAGAAGAGAAGAAGACTGGTTGTGGCCCTATGCTCCACTGGGAGTCAAAAGGACTATGACAAGTAAGTCAATATGTCTACCTATTCTTTGAAACAAAAGATAAAAAAGAAATTTACATACATTAGCATAAAAGAAATAGAAATGTAAATTATATTCATAAAAATAAAAAGATCATCAATCTGTGACTATTGGATTCATGCTGCTTTCTATTCTTGAGAAATTAATTAGAGTGGTTTGCTTTGTTAACTGTTATGTTCTTATAGCATCTTGAACCTAAATTATGTTTGTATATAGCACTAAATAAATTAAATTATCATTATGTTCTATAGACCAATCCCTTAGCAAGATGACAGGTAATAGCCAAGAATCTGATCCTAGACTACCAAGTGAACAATACTAAACATAAGAACATTATAACCAAATCACCCAAACAGGTTTTATATATTTTATAAATATATTTTTCATTATGTGACCATTCAAAGCCAAATGAAATAAATTACTTACATATTAACTGATGCTCCAGCTTCTAAAAGTCGATTAACTGTATCATAACTGGAATGCACTATTGCATTTTGAACACAAATGTACAAAGGAGTTTGGTTTTCTTTATCAGGCTTGTCTATTTCAGCACCTTAATAACAAGAAATCATTTATAAATATTGATTTTACTTACAGAGAAAAAATGATTTGAAATATATTTACAAAACAAAAAAAATGTTCGTTATTAAATGTTTTTCTTAATTTAATCTAAAAAATGTAAGAACAGAATTCAGTTCAAGTTTAAGAGCTATTTTAGCTTGCCAAAGTAATTTTTGTGTAAGTTAAGAAATAGTTCAAACATTGTGTAGTTTTATCTCCCAGGGTCAACCAAAATAGGCTTTAGTTTTTTACAAGAAATTATATTTCACATATTAAAAATAAAAACTAGTAATTAAATAGCACTAAAAATAAAATTATATATATATATATATATATATATATTAAATATATATATGAGAATGCAACATAGAAAGGAAATAAGTTCAATTTTCTAACCAGCCTTGACTAAAACATCAACCAAATTCATTCTTCCATGAAATGCCGCTTTGTACAGTGGTGTACAACCATTGCGATCAGTTCTATTGACAGATGCACCATTGTGTAATAGAATCTGGGGAATGTTTTAAAATGCCTTTAATTAACCAACAACTCAATAATTAATAATCATAATAAACTAGATAAAAAGAGAGCTTATGTAGGTGGTCTCTTGAGGGTCAGTTGTACTTGTACACATTACATTTTTATGAGTGCAAACTAACTGATAATTTATATCCCATAAACTTTTGATTAAAACAAACTACCTTTCAAATCTTTATTTTACAAATCTGTTAAAAATTAGTTTTAAAAAAAAAGGGCACATTAAGTAGCATTTGCATGAATGTAAATTTGTTGAAATAGTATCAACACATACACAACTATTGTGAGAATAGTTTTAAATGTTTTTAATGCTATAAATTCAGATAAAAAAAAAGCATTTTTAATTAAAAAACCAACAGCAGAGTATGCTATTAGATATAAGATGTATTTGCACCTATTTTAAACAAAATGCAAAATCAACCTTTTGTCTTATAGAACTTCTAATATATATATATATATAGCACTTTATTTTTTTAAATAAATATTTCCTGTTTTTATAAAAGCAATATAATTATTATAATAGAAAAACCAAAGTAGTCATTGCACTTATATTGAAAACAATTAATGTGATAGTCGAATAGAACTTCTTTTCTATAAATAGCACATTTGTTTTAGCAATAATTATGATCATGAAGCATGTCAAAAGAGAAAAAACAAAAAAAAATACTTTATATTCTGGACCAGTTGAGAAAGGGGAAGGGAAGAAGGGCGTTTCTTGGTGAATGTTTACATGATTGTTTTTTATTGCATAGCATAAAAAATGTTCACTCAGGGCTCAAGAGTCTTCCAGGGCAGGGGCGGACTGGGTATCAAAATCGGCCCGGGCATTACCATATAAACCGGCCCACAAATGGCATGTCATATATTTTCGGGGTGGGGTGGGGGGATTTTTACCCCACTCCGCAATTTATATATATATATATATATATATATATATATATATATATATATATATATATATATTAGTGTGTGTCTATATGTAATTAACAGGGTTAGTAGCACTTTTCCATGACAAAATTTTAGGAGATTTTAGGAGGTTTTTTAAGGATGAAATGTATGATGTGTGTGTGTGTTTCCTATCCGTTTGTGTGATACATAGTAAAACATTCACAAAACTAAGCATTTATCAAATCAATTATTGTTATTTGATTTTAAAAATAATAAATATCTTGCCAATATGCCACAGAAACAATGTTATCAGCTGTGGTATGTCCACAGAAAATGTAATGAAAGTTATCTTTTAATCTAGTAACAACTTGACTGTCATCCCAAAACCTCAAACAACCATTTTTTTTTCAAAGATTTATTTAAAAACATTACAAATGGTTACTTTTCCATTTTTTTTTAAAATAAGAAACATTCTTAGAGATGCCTTATTCATGATGTATATTCTCTGTGATGGAAATGTACATTTTTAGTTCCTATGTGTATCTTATAGATACTAGTCATGGTGTGCATTTGAGGTAATGTTTTATTCTTCTATTAGTTAACTTAAATCCTTTTCATAAACAGGGCCAGTAATATATAGGGCAATATTGGCCTATTTGAATGTTTAGTTGACATTTGCTTACTAAAAAATGGCTTTTGGATTTGGGGGGGGGGGGGGGGGGATTTAGACCTATTCGCGTTTTTTTTTCCTAGCAGAATCATTTTCAACCATATAGTTTCCCTGGCTTTTTACCAGTGAAATAATTTTTACGGACTTTTCACAGCTGTATGAGAAATATTTTCGTTAAATCTACAGTAGATCTAGACTCTTGATCTAAGTCGCTAAAATTCGCGGACTTTTCACGGCTGTGAGAGAATTATCTTCACTGAATTTACAGTAGATCTAGACTCTTGATGTAAGTCACTAAAATTCGCGGATTTTTCAGGGATGTGAGAGAAATATCTTCACTATATATATTCTAGTGATTTAGCGTAAATCTAGAGTCTAGATCAAAGTCACGAAAATTCGCGGACTTTTCACTGCTGTGTGAATATTATCTTCACTAAATTTACAGAAGATCTAGACTATAAAGCTAATTCGCTAAAATTCGCGGACTTTAACTCTAAGTCACTAAATTTTGCGGACTTTTCACGCCTCTGTGAGAATTATCTTCACTAGATTCTAGTGATTTAGAGTAAATCTAGAGTCTAGACATAAGTCACTAAAATTCGCGGACTTTTCGCGGCTGTGTGCGAATTATCTTCACTGAATATACCGTAGTCTAGATCTACGTCACTAAAATTTGCGGACTTTTCGCGGCAGTATGCGAATTATCTTCACTGGATATACCGTAGATCTAGAGTCTAAATTTGCAGGCTTTTCACTTCTTTGTGCTAATTATCTTCACTAGACAAAGTGATTTAGCGTAAATCTAGAATCTAGCGTATTTCTAGAGTAATCTAGACATTTGATGTATCGAGATCATTAAATTTACAAAAATTCACGGAGTTTTCAGGTTAGGTGCGAATTATCTTCACTAGATCTAAATCTAAATCTAGATACTATTAGGCCTACAGTTACTAGATACTAGCTAGATCTAGAAGATTTACGGACTTTCCACGCGAAGTCACTCTAATATCTTACACTTACAAGAAGATTTTAGGTGAGGGAGGGCCCGGAGGAGTGTAGCCTACAAATTAGTCTTGTAATTGCTCTAATTATAGGCAATAGTCACTACAGACTAGATCTAGCGTGTCTTTTGTGGTAACAATAAATGACTTCAGAAAAATACTGCCAGGTGAAATGCTTGCTTGAGCCAAGGCCATCTTCAATCACGAGGTCGTGCTTCACAAGTGGGTGAAAGGGGGTGTAGACGCGTCACTGGTCAGCTCATTAACACAGCCAGCCCGTAAGGTCATGCGATCAGAATGCCTAGTTACGCTGTTGTTTTTCCCCTCACATTTTTAGCAAGAAATAAGCAAAATTATATCTAAAAAAAAATATTTGGTAAAAATTTTAGGAGAGTGGACAAAATTTTAGGAGACTTTCGGCAATTTTTAGGAGAATTTTAGGATTTTAGGAGACTTTTCATTTTTTAGGAGATTTTAGGAGTTTTTAGGAGCGCTACGAACCCTGAATTAATCTTCATTACATTCTGATCTTTCATTATTTCAAATGTTTTTTCTACCCTAGAATACGCTCTTCCTATAATTAGTGGAAAGACTGTACACACCGCCAAGGGACAGGTAGGTAGTCCGGGGCAGCGCTCAGTCCAGTGGGGTCCGAGGCGAAGCCCCGGAACCAAGCATCATTTCTGTTATTTTAACCTTTAAGAAATGCATATTCTGAGGTATATACAGTGCAATTAGCGTGCTACTCTTCCGCTAAAAAATAAAATTCAGAAAAAATTGTTTCTACTCACTGGAGTTTAGCGACTGGTAGAAAATGGTAAAATTCTTTAGTTTTTGTATTGGAGGGGGGAGGGCAACCACAAAACCCCTTTTGGCTACGCTCATGAAATTTGGTGACTAGTTTGCGTAAGTTGGCTGCACTGGGGCAGTAAGTAAAGTTTCCCTTTCAGACAATGAGGTCTGAGGCAAGTGATGGTTTGAACCCTTTCCCTCTCAACTACGCCCATGTGTCATATTATAGGTGTAAGCCTAGTTCTCTAAAGTTTGATAAGGCATCGAAAACTGGATGTATGCTTGCGTAGGATTACATAATGTAATTATTTATACAAGTATGTAGTCTGGAAACTATTAATAATACAATAGCAGACTAATGAGTTTGAAGCTTTTTGGTATTAGTTATAGATTACAGACGTTTCTTTTAAAAAAAAGATAGTTACGTCCTATGCATTTCATGTGTCAATCTAGTCATGCATGTTGATCTGTGACTTAAAATATGCTAAATCATTTATTAGTGCGTGTATATGTAATTAATCTTCATTACATTCTAATCTTTCATTCTTTTAAATGTTTTTTCTACCCTAGAATACTCTCTTCCTATAATTAGTGAAAAGCAGTACACACCCCCAAGGGACAGCTAGGGAGTCTAGGGGAGCGCTGTAAGCGAAGCATTATTTCCGTTATTTTAAGCTTTAAAAATGCATATTCTGAGGTATCTACAGTGCAATTAGCCTGCTACTCTTCTGCTAAAAAAATCAAAAACTAAATCTTCTATTGACTGGAGTCCAGCGACTGGTAGAAAATGGTAAAATGCTTTAGTTTTGTATGAGGAGTGGGGGGGGGGGGGGACCACAAAAACCCTTTTGGCTACGCTTATGAAATTTGATGACTGTAGTTTGCTTAAATTAGCTGCACTGGGGAAGTAAGTAAAGTTTCCCTTTCAGACAATGGGATCTGAGACCAATGATGGTTTGAACTCCTCCCCTCTCGGCTACGCCCATGTGTTTTATCATAGATGTAAGCCTAATTCTACTCAAAATATATAAAGTTTGATAAGCATTGAAAACTGGATGTATGCTTTCGTAGGCTTACATAATGTATTCTATTTATACATGTATGTAGTCTGAAAACTATAAACACTACAATGGCAGCCTTAATGAGTTTCAAACTTTTTGGTATTACTTATATATTACAGACGTTTCTTCAAAAAAATAAAATAATTAGGTCCTACGCATTTCACGTGTCAATCTAGTCATGCATGTTGATCTGTGACTTAAAATATGCTAAATCATTGGTTTTCCAGGCTGACTCCTTTAAAGTGGTATCACCACAAATACAAAACTAGGGGTCTATCGAGCCATCATCCTCCCTACATTGCTCTATGCCTCAGAAACATGGATAGTGTACAGTTAACATGCAAGGAAACTGAATCACTTCCACATGACATGTCTGTGAAAAATACTGAATGTCAAATGGCAAGACAAAATACCAGATTCTGAAGTCCTTCAAAGAGCGGGTCTGAAAAGCATCCACACAATCCTGATGCAGTCCCAGCTGCGATGGGCAGGACACGTATGCAGAATGGAAGACCACCGCATCCCTAAACGACTCTTGTATGGCCAACATTCCGGGCTCACATAGGTCTCACCAGCCACACGAGGAGACATAAATCCCCAGTGCAAAGCCCTATGCCCCCTGGATGACAAAGTGGTCATAATCAAACTACGATGGACGAACTATATATATATATATATGCAGAACGGTTAGAGAGGTACTTCTAAATGTGAAAAGCTCTTGCTTTGTTCTAGTACATTCTCAAAAACGCGATTTGTATATGAATATACCATGACCCATTATTTAAAATATAAATCTCCATTCATTAAATATCGGATGTGACAGCGCTATATAAATGATAGTAATTATTGTAATAATTTTCATTATTAATGACTTCATACTAAGCAAAAGTTCGCCATTAATCATAATGGTATAAAATTGATTTAGATCTAGATTTATGTTTGAATTCAATAATGTTTTTTGTAAGTCTTAAGTGTAGTATTTTTAGATCTATGTTATTACAAATAAACAACAAGAAACTTACTTATTCTTTTCAAATTGCAGAAAGTAGAACTTTATACCCATATTGGGCTATGAATAAGTTGGGTGGTTTGCAATTTTGCGACTGTGTGTATGTGTTTAAGTTAACTTCTAGATCTAGTAAGTTTTGTTAAAGAGCTAAATGTCTCCCCTTTTGCCGCGTCATATCAATGTTTTCTAACTTAACCTCTCCCATCCCTCTTTTTCGTTAACTTTCAATGGAACCATCAAAAGACGGGTGAGGGAAGGAGCAAAACAAAAAATGGGAGTGCCAACAAAGGCCCGTGCCGACCAGCAAAATGATAAGGCCAAACACAGTCTCGAAGACATCAAAGTAGTGTTGAAGGCCATGCCGCTCGTGCATAGCAGAAAGTATGGTCTAACGTTTTACAAATGATAATACATACAGTGTATAGCCTAGTGTAATTCTTAAAATTTTATTCTCATTGAATTTCAAACAAAATTAATTGTAATAATAATTTTAAAAAAAAAAAAACAAGAAGAAAACGTGTTCGGGCCTTTGTGTCTTGCTGCTGTCACTTTTTTTTTTAAGTTGTCTGCATTGAATTTTTTTTTCTTTGGTCTCGACCAGACCGGACAATTGGTACCGGCCCACCGGGCATTTGCCCATATGGCCAGTCCGCCCCTGTTCCAGGGGACCAATTCCACTTATACCACCACATCTGTCAGGTACAATTTCTTTCCCTTGTTCAATATACCAAACAAAATAAAATTGGTTAATTCTTTTAAAATTTTTATTTTTGTGCTGTCAGGTAAAAGAAATAATTGTGCACAATTTCAGCTTAACCTGAGATTGGATGTAGGAAAAATAAAAAGTACAAACTTTTTGCCATACAGACAAACAGACAGAGTGAGTTAATAAAAGCTTTGTAAAAAAACAAAAAAATCCATATAATGCTGCAGAAAGTGTACAAGAGTTATTATATTGCTGGCCAGATAACCAGTTGGTTTTACTTTCTCCAAATAACTATTGGAGCTGGATAGACCAATAAAGATCTGCAAAATATGATTATAATTCTGATTTAAAAGCTCATATATGACTTTGTGCTCAGTAGCTAGACAAAATACTTCTAAGACCACCATTGTTAAACTGTAAACATAATTGGGAAAACATAATTAAATATAAACATTACCTCAACTATTTCCACATGATTAAGAGAAACTGCAGCTATGAGAGGAGTGGTACTATCCTTAACACTAGGCACAGCTGGGTTATTCCATGGATAATTTATATCAACACCTTGGTTAAGAACATATACCACATTGTTCCTGTCATTGTTGACAACAGCTATGTGCAAGTCCCTTTCTCTTTGAGGCATGCCCATGGTGGTAGAAACAGCACAGTTTTTACTTGAACTGGAATTTCCCATTTTCTTTAAATTATGACATGCACAAAAAGTTATTTGAACTAAAATGTTAGATTCAATCAAGATAATCCTTTGTGGAGGTTATTTGTTTTGTTTAACATTGAAGTATAATTTGCTAATAAGTCTTCAGGCAATCCAACAGATAGACAATAGTCAAGTTTTATTGTCTTTCAAGTACTTCCACTCAGCCATTTGAGTAATTTGGCAATTATTCCTCAAAATCCAATGGTTAAGTAGGCCTGCATTGGAAACAAAAATTTAGATGAGTAATTTCTCTTTTTTTTAAAACAAAAATGTCTGAATTGTCTTAATAATGCTTTTTTTTTTTTTAAGAAGTTAATTTTATGTAAGTAGAGACAGATTTCTTGGATATAAAGATGAAAACATCCCAAGGATGTCATCTGGAGGAACAGATTATCTATAGTAGATCTATTGTCTAGATGACCATGATCTATCTAGATAAGATCTATAGTAACAGAAGGATCTAAGTTTAAGTAAATCTAAGATATAATATAGATCTAGTACTAGCTACACTATAAATAGTAACTAGATCTAAAAACACAATCTTGATCATCAGATCTAAAACTATACTTTTGTCACAGTCTCAGTTGACATTGCCTGATTTAATGTTCACCTCAGGTGAAGACGTTAAAAAGACTCATGAATTCCTGATGTAGAAAACAGGAAGTAGAATGAATAAAATTGACTTTGAGATCAGTCAGTGCAGTCACAAAGTCAAGTGTTATCCTCTGGACGAGGCAGTCAAATATGATTTTAGTAGTAGCGACTTAGGGAGTCAAGTTAAGTAGTATCTTTTGGGCAGTTGAAGCAAGTGAACACTATGTATATTCCTACTAGTTTTTCTCTACACTGAGAGTTGGATATGTATTATTGTTACCCGCTGTGATGTGGACGTTACTTGTGGTTTATTCTGTAACTAATCATCTTGGACATTCAATACCGCTGTTATGCAGTAGTAATTATGTTTCACATCAGAAGTCTTGATGTAACTGCCAATAAGATGCAGTATTGTTATTATTGTCATTAAAAACACATTATATTTGTCTACCAAAGAGAACTTGAGTCAATCTGTAATGTCTGTGTCATTCATGTGTCAAGTGTGACTCCAGGAAGCACGAACCCAGCAGTCTATTAGATGCATTCGCGACACATTGGTAGTGACCAGTCCAATGTGTAATAGTAATACAGCATTCTTCAACATTACGCATGACAACATTACACAATTTAACCTAACGTTGACAACTTTATACTACTTTAACTACAAAGATCTAAATATATGATAGATTCTAGATCTAAATTTAAATTGGAATTTTATATATTCTTTAGATCATTAGATCTAGAATAGACTTGAATAGTAGTAGAAGATAAGGGCAAGACGAGTGCAGGTCCTGCACCTAAGGATTCATGGGTTTAGAATCTAGAGACCTATCCCTAATCTAAAATCTAGTCTGCTAGACTCGAGAGTTCATTCAGACTCACATTTTTAGAACTAAATGCTAAACTAGATATCAAGCAAGATCGATATATCTATCTATAGACTTAGATTAATTTAGAATACTTTATTATAAAATATAATATTAATATCTATTCAAGACTCTGTATTACTTTTTATAGATTAATTCTAAAGATCTAAATTAGTACAGAACAGTACATATATATATACATTATATAGATCTATTATTTATAGAAAAAAGCCTTCCAAACACTCACTTCTAGTCTACTTCTGGCCTGTGAATTCTATACAAAAAAATCACTTTTCTTTCCCCCCAACTTTTTGCCCTTAGAAAACTTGAATTTTAATATCTAGTGTCTAATTCAGTAATTGGCATGGCACATACATATTATTAGTTATAGTATAATATATCTAGAGGAGAATTCCATTTTTTTAAATTAAAATTTAAGGTCTAGAGTCTCTACTCTAGATCTAGTCAACCTACATTACATTTTAGATATTGACCAACTAGATTCTAGATCTATTCTATAAATTTATTATATTTATAAAATTAAATTCCAGACTTAGTGGTCACTTAGATTTAGTTTAGATAGATTATGTAGATTAGATTTTAGATAGATTGGAATTGGATCATTTCATATATTAGTATATAGATCTAGGAATCTAACTAAGTTAGTAAGAGTAGTCACTAGACTAACTAGACCAAGGGTTCTCAACCTGTGGGTCGCGACCCCCTTGGGGGTCGATTGACGATTTGCCAGGGGTCGCCTAAGAACATCAAAAATAAGGATTGTTGTTGTCTATTCTTCTATTGCTGTGTGTCTATTGGGGGGAGGTCGCGGCAGAGTGGTATATATTGTAAAAAGGGGTCGTCGAGCTTAAAAGGTTGAGAACCGCTGAACTAGACTCTAAATTCTAAAACGACTAAGAGTTCACTCTAGTAACTAGTTTTACTAGACTCTTAGTTACCTAGCTTGCTAGATCTAGTAAATTAGCCTAGTTAGCCCTAGTCCTAGTTAGAACTAGAATAACTAGATAGTAGAGTCTGAGAGACTAACTAGAGTTTTTTTTTTATTAGACTAGGTACTTCGATAAACTGACCTAGATCCATTTTTTTTCTCTCCCAAAAAATGGCTGAAAAGTGTGTCAGCACATTTTACCCTTTTTTTAGGGGTGGTCATTTCCATCAAAGTTTTAGCATATTGTATTTGATTTGAGGACTAATTATGATTACTTTTTGTAAACATAAGATATCAGAGATCATTTTTATTTGCTTTTGAAGCCAATCTGTTAAATTTTTCTTAACAAAAGTTTATGTGAAAGTTGACATTTTTACAACTTTTTTCCTATAAAAGTTACAACAATGCTGTTTGCTACAATAATTTATCATATTATGAAATGTGTATATTTCAAATTTCATTAAATTCTCTTGGCGCACTTTAAAGATATTTGATATTAAAATTAACAAAGACAAAGAAGGGTAAAATTTTCTTTTTTAAATAAAATAAAAGTGTTTATGGTTACAACAATCTCACCAATTCTATTGAATTTAGCATGTTAATATATATATGTGTGCTAAGTTTGAACTTTGTAGCTTGGCGCACTCTTTAGATATTAATTTTCAAAGTTGATGGTTAAAATCTATTTTTAGTAACAACCAACACTGTGATTTACTGGAAATGGTCAATTTCTGTCTATCACGAGCTATTTTTAGAAGCACACATAGGAATTTTTCATTTAGATTAACTTTTATAGTGTTTGAATGCTAGATTATGGAGAGGGAATGTGTCTTTATTATAATGACTTTGTAATCTGCAAATTTTAAAGTAAAAATTTAATTACTTTAAAAAATAATATTAAATATTACAGTTTTTTTTTCATATTTTTTAGCTCAGCGAACTAATAATTAATTTTTTTTTCTGTGTGTTGTTTTTTTCTATTAATATACATGTAAATTAATAGTTAATAAATGAGTACATTATATTTTTAAAATGATGAGCTATTATTTCACAAAAATTAAAGTAAAAAATCTTTTAATAACTTCTAAAAAAATCGCAAGGTTTCTTTTTTATTTTATTGTCTGAAGCAAGAAATTTTTCATTTACAATCTAATTTTTAAAACATTTAAATTAAGGCATTTTAAAATGATTAATTGCCAGTGCTCTACAAAAAGGTTAAAACTGTTTTTTTATGAAGTTTATGAAACTTATAGTAATTAAATTTTAGGAAATATTTTTCTGCGAAGCGCTATTTTCATTTATAATTTATAAGAATTATCTATCTGATGCATATAAATAGCTATTTAAATACAGTAGAATTATAATTAAACAAAATAAAACACAATACAGATCTCTGATTTGTTTTATTTGTGATTTTTGGGCTCATATGATGACAAAATCACATATATTTTTATTTTTTGTCGAAGGCTTTTTTTTATATATTAATTAACTTTTTTTCAAAGATTTTATTGCTTGGTCTTATTTTTTAAATTTATTTTAACAGAATACTGGTTAATGTAAAAGAGTGTGAAGTTTCAACCCCATATCTTTAAGACTTTTTATAATACAGTTAATTTTAGTTCAACTGTCAGTTGTTTCGGTCACAGATTTTTTTTTTATTTACAAAGGCTAAAGAAGGCTCATTTTTGGCCACTAAAAATTTAATAACTTCCCTCACAATTAACTCAGCAATATAAAATTGGTATCATTGGAAAGCATTTCTCAAGCTCTATCTAACTAAAAAGGTTCCATTCACCATTGCATTGTGATCATTTTGAAATTTTTATCGAAGTACCTAATTAGACTCATCTATTCTAATCATAAATAATGATCTAGATCTATGATCTAGTCATTCTAATTCTAGTATTTATTCTTAGTTAGTTAGTAACTTAGTCTTGGACTTAGTAAAGTTAGTAGTAGAGTTACTAGAGTCTAGATAGTTAGTATGATTGACTACGACTACGTCACTATGATCTAGTACTAGTACTAGATAGAATCTTGATCTAGATAATGATGACCATAATGTTTTTAATACAATACAAAGATAGTCTGTTAATAAGCTTACGCTAGTATTCTATATAAGAAATCATTGGGTTTAAAATTTAAATTTGCCAAGAACATGGTAACAAATAATCCTGTTTATGTTGTGCAAAAAAAAATGTTCATGTATGGTTACCAGGATTTTCGTCAATTTCAAACAAATAATAATAAAATTGTAGATTTAGACAACTACCCTAGGACTACGTGAGCTTTTTTATTGTTAGATCTAGATTAGATTAGTGCCACTATAAAAGTAATTGATTCAAATTATTATGTTAAATAGAATCTAGACCTTTGTCTAATTTATATAGATCTAGATCTACTAGTTCAGATAACTTAATAAGAACAATTCTCTTTGAAAAATATTATCTTTAAATTAAATCCACACTGTATTACGGAAATGAACTTTCCGGTTCCCGGATGTATTTAGTGACTACAGAAAAGGTTAACAAAATAAATAAAGAATAAGATTTGGATTAGAAAAAGTCTAGATCTAGATCTAGAATCTAGCTAGACTGACTAGATATCTAGATTATATTCTAGACCGATCAAATGTCTAAAGATCTAGAGGAGGCTCTTATAGTTTGAACACCCCATCGGATTCTCCTTTCTAAACGGGTCGCTTTTTTTTGTTTGTAATTCATTTGTTTTTATGTTTGGAGCTAAAATCGACGATTCGGGACTGAGCATGTCCAATTTTAGATAATTTCTGGTAATTTTGTTCCGTTTTTCCAAAGCAGATGGCAGTTATTTAGATTCTCGGTAACCATGTATGTTAAGCTGTTGTTTTAACCTCCCCCGGCAATTCATACCCATATAAGGGATGAAGGCTATATCATGAGCCTGTTTGATCGTAGGCTGATGGGCATATCAAAATAAGCTTCCAAACATCTTTAGAAAGACATTCCAATCACATTTATACCGTTAGCTGTTAAATAAAATTAAAAAAGGGGGTGTCCAAACAAATAATAATGAATTCAGCTCATTCTCCTTTTTGAACACAGCAAAATCGTATTAAGAAATATTATTGGGATTAATAAATCTATGATTTTTTCAATGAATAAACATGACCTAGATAGAGATATCTAGAATATATAACTTATGAATGAAAGAAAAAGTGTGGGCTGCTAATTTGAAGCCAGAGACCATGCCCACTGCATGTGATCACGCAAGATAAGCTGGCGGTAAGGAGAGGTATACACTCAGCGAGTAAAGTCACAAACTATCCAACAGGCAGTGGAGGGAAGGGGGAGAGAGTCATGAAAAGAATTATAAGCATCTATGGGAGGGAGGGGATGTTAAGGTGTCACAAAACGAACATCCAAATTATGAAAAGAAGAGGGTCCTTGGATGGGAGTTAAAAGAAAGACAGAGAAAATACAAGTAGCCTAGTAGAAAAAATCATGTTTATTAATGTCTGTTTCTACACATAGATTATATAGGTATTTAAATAAATAAACTATACACGATATATATATATATATATATATATATATATATATATATATATATATATATATATATATATATATATATAAAGAGAGAAATAGAGAGAGTATATGAGGAAATAGACTATAAATACATATTGCAAAATCTACTTCTTTTACTACAATCTAAATAATTTTTAAGTAATACCGATATAATTTATTAGCAATTACATAGTGGTGTTCAACACCGGTGCTCACTGTTCAACTAAAGGAGAAAGCCCAAAAACTGCGTTCAAAATAGGAGCATGAAGTGACCTAATTTATTTTAAAATAAAATCTTGACTATGGGTGGTAATACAAAGGAACACAGCTATTTTTATAGTCCTTTAGTTGCAGAATAAGAATCTGCTTTCAGTTTTTTTTGTAAGTTAAATCTTCACCAAATAAAAAAATAAAATAAAAAATTGACCTAGTTCCCGAAAGTCGGTGTTCAGTTATAAGAATCTACCATAGATGAAGAATAGAATCTAGTCTATATCTAAACCTAGATAACTAGATCTAGACTCTAAATAAAAGAACGTTAGATGTGCAAGTAAACAACACCGGAAATGCGGAAAGACGGTCTGACTTGAGATTGAGTATATATTGAGTGGTCTTAGTGACTTAGTCTTGAGTCTCTACTCTAACTCTACTGACTCTAGACAACTCTAGTCTAACTTAGCTAAGACTTAAGAGTAAGAGTCTAGAATTATAGTAAAAGTAAATAATAATACTAGGAGTAGGATATAACCCAGAGTATACTCTACATGTCTACAACCCCAGATTCTAGATCATTAATTTTTCTGAATCAGCATGTTGAAATGTTAGTGTTATTAGGGTAAGTTACTAGTATTTAAAATTTAAAGTATTGTAAATTGTAGTATACTATACTATATACTATAAGGACTACTACTGACTGTTACTTTATTATTTTATTTATCATTTATATTATTTATCATTATTTATGTCCATGTTAATCAATTTAAACATCTTAATGTAATGTATCATTATCATTGTTAATGATGATGATTGTTATGATTGCACTATGATGTAGTCTCATTTAGACTAGGATAATATAAAATATTATAAAATACTAGATAGATCTCAATATTATGAATATAGATATCATTATAATAGATCTAGTCTAAACCTATTATATAATTTTGTGTAAAATACAATGTTTACTTAGCAAAGAAGAGGTCAATAAATTTATAAATCTGCAGTGTATAAGAAACTTTTCCACAACTTTTCATATGAAAAGGAGAGGTTTTGTAGTCAAATATATATATATATATATATCAAATATATGTGTACAAACCGTGTACTCAGAGGATAGTGGTGAATTATTCAGACTTTATAATAGCAGTGAAACATTCAAACCATTCAACAGCATTGAAATATTCAAACTATATAATAGCAGTAAAACATTCACAATTTTTAATAACAGTAAAACATTCAATCATAATAATGGCGTTGAAACTTTCAACTTCATAAAAGCAGTGAAACAATTCAAACTTTATAATAGCAGTATAACATTCAGGCTTTATAATAGAGGTAAAACATTAAATCTTTAGTGGTGAAACATTAAAACTTTATAATAGCAGTACAACATTCAGGCTTTATAATAGAGGTAAAACATTAAATCTTTATAATAGTGGGTGAAAAATTCTAACTTAATAATAGCATTGAAACAATCAAACTTATGGACCTTGGCAGAATTTAGGTCATTAGTTAATATGCATGACTGAATGCATGACGCGTAGGACGTAATCACCTTTTTTGAAGTAACGTCTGTATTATATAAGATATTGACTGAAACTAGAACCATGTCTTGAAAGTTAAATGTGAATGTTTATTTAATTAACAGGGAACTGTTCTGAATATAGTTAACTTGACCTATTAAATCTGGCTGCCATATTGGACAACCGGTACCTGAGTTCTAGAGATGCAAGTTTTGTAAAAGATATTATTGAAGACATTGTTATTTATCTTGGCAAAAATAACTCCTACAGGTAAGACTAACTTCACATCATCATTAAGAGTATGGTATATATTATTATTAGTAACTCTATGATCAATTGAATGTCATGAAAAATTAGTCATTATTGGGGTATAAGAACCCCTTGTATGCACAAATATACAATTATATTGGAGGCAATGTCTTTTAAATCTTTTTTTTTTTCTTTCATAAACGTTGACCCCAATCCATGACCTAATGTTAGTGCAACTCATTTTACAAATAGTTTGACAATGTTAAACAATATCTGAAATGTGCTTTGGTTTAGGATCTTACTGTTTCCAACATTGGTGAGCTACCTACGTCGCTTGATACACAAAACAGTTGAAGAAAATTTCCCTGAATTAATCACTTTTTCCATTGGAAGTGGTGATTTCAGATGTACTGTCGTGTCATTCAAAGTAGCTTGTGAAAGGTAATTCCTTTTAACAAATACAATTGCTTAACTCCTATTTTTTTTTTATTAACTGTGGCAATGGTTCTTGTAATGATGCAATTGTTGTTTTTTGAAGAAGAAATACAACAAAATATTTCTATCTTTATTTTTTAAAATGTTAAATGCAATAAACCTTGCTGTTTTTTTTTTTACACTCTGAATGATATCAGGGGACCCCGAGGACTTGAGCTGATGAGTGCAAGCATTCCTCATGTGCCACGGGGTAGAGGCAGAGGAAGGGAGTTGACCTCAGCTGAACGAGTTGCTCAATGGGTTAACCAGCGAGAAGAGAGACGCCTCACTAAAGAAAGATGGGCCGGTTCTACTGTACAGGGACAGCTAGTGGAAACATTAAAATCATCAGTGGAATCAGATTCTAGCTCTGAAAGGTTATTATTTTAAACAAAAAATTATTAGAAAAGAGATGAACATTTTTTATATAAGGATGACAAAAATAAAGGAAAATTATTAGACATCTAATAAAGTTATGAAGATAGAAAACCCCACTATGTAATACAATAATATAAAATATTTTATGATATTTTTGTGCTTGTGTTGATCTTTTAATTTAAAAAACAATTAATGATAGAAACTTCACTTTTAAAAGTTTGTTCTGTTATAATCTCTTATTAGCTTTAAGTTCTCTGTATGGGTTTGGAATTAATGTAATTAATGTTATTTTATTTAGATTTGTTTGTGGCAATGAAAAGAAATAGTATAGAACTCTTTTTCTCTATGTATATGTGTTATTTCAGACTACTTTACTTTTCTAATAACCTACATCTTGTAACTTCATTAGGTCAAAAGCTAGACGTCAAGGTGCTCAGTTGTATGTGCCACCCAGCTTAAGAGATAAGAAACTTAATGCCACAATTGTGTCACTAGCTTCAGGCCTTGTCAGCAAAACAGGAAGTGATGATAATCTCATGACCAATGAGCTGCAAGAAACATCTGCATCAGTTGTTGAAACTCCTTCAGTAGCATCTTTTGAACAGGAAGTAGACAGGACCAGGTCAAAAGGAAGAGGAAGGGGGAAAAAAAAGCCAGAAGTTGAGATTTATGTTCCCCGTGCAATGAGGGCCTTCAAAAATGACACTAAGCAGGAAGAGTTAGCCGTGTCTCAAACTAATGGATATTTTTCCGTTAATCACATAGATAATGACCAAAATATTACTCAACCAGATATTAAAGACATAAAAGGAACTTATGTTGATAGCAAAGAGATTGACAGAATGGCAGAAATTGATTTAATTCAAAATGACCAACTAATCAATAAAATTAATATCACTGTAGCAGACCAACATCTTGACGAAGTTGATACTACAGACTCTGACAGACCAGTTGAATCTATATTAGAAACTGATCTTTGTTTAGTTCAATGTGTTCTTGATAGAGATAGTATGAATGGACTTCACACCTCTGAAGGTGAATTGAACAAGCCTATTCAATTATCATCATGCCTAAATGTTGGCACATCTCACCAGGATTGTGCTAATTGTCTAGTCAGTCAAAGTGCTGATATAAAATCTTTGGAGTATGAAAATGTAGATAAACTATATTTAGACACTTCAGAAAGTTCTAGTTTTGACCACTCATCTGTAGAGGTCAAACATGAAAAGTGTAATGCTGATGAAACTAATGTTGCAACTAATGTTGCACCTGATTTCACAGAAAGGACTAGCAATGCATTCACCTTTGAGTTCTATGACCCTGCAGTTATAGCTTTCCTACCGTCTCCACCTATTCAAACTCAGCATGTTGATTTCCCCAGACCTCAAGAGCATACTTCTGTGTGTCAGAGCAACTCTAGTTCTAATTCACAATGGAAGCCTTTGAGTGATACACTAGTATCATGTGACAATGTGTGTGAGTCCAACATGCACCATTCTTTAGACATATCTGAACAAAATGATTATAGTCCTTTGATGGCCAGCAATTATGATTATTCCAATGATGTAATTCCTAGTGCTGTGGCTTCTACTAATGATGATTCTATTCCATGTAAAATACCAGTAAACCCAGTACTCTCAGAAAAATTACCCAGCAAAAAACATAAAAATAAAAAAAAGACTAAAGATTCTAAGGAATCAAAGAGTAAAAAAGGGAAGGTGGAAGGCAGTAAAAAGGTCAAGAAACCTTCAGGGGAGATAAATGGTGTAAACAAACTTGAGCGAGAACAGAAAAAAACAAGTATTTCAAAAGATGAAAAGTATGAAGAGAATGAAGGTGTTGAGGATTCATGGGACACCTTATTTGATGATAATGGTGACTGTCTTGATGAATCAACGATGAAGGAGGTAACTATTTCTTGTTAGAATCATTGTATATAGACTTATGACAGTCAAAATAACTTAACGTAATAAGATAACTCTTTGACTCTGGAAGGACGCTCCCATCGTTGATTTTTTACAGCTATAAAACTGTATCAACACTGGCAACGTCGATGTTTTGAATTTTTTTTTTTTCTCCTGTATATGTTTTTAATTGCTTAAAATATTATTTTGAATAGTTTCCCTTTGCTAAACATCCGGGATTTTCTTCTTTCAATGTGATTTTACAGTGAAAGATTTTTTGAAAGCATGGGATCTAAAAAAGGCCCTATTTTCTTTAGATTTATGTTCTGGATGATAGTGATAGGTGATAATGAGCTCAGAACATTCATTTTATGTGCTTTTAAGATAAAACTTCCCATCAAAGGCCCCTAGGTTTTCTATCTTTAAGGAAAAACTTCCCATCAAAGGCCCCTAGGTTTTCTATCTTTAAGGTAAAACTTCCCATCAAAGGCCCCTAGGTTTTCTATCTTTAAGGTAAAACTTCCCATCAAAGGCCCCTAGGTTTTCTATCTTTAAGGTAAAACTTCCCATCGAAGGCCCCTAGGTTTTCAGGTCAATTATTTGGCAGCTGTCTATTCGCATGTATGATGACGTACTGACGTGACCTCACCTGCGCGTGCACGCTCTACTAGCAGAGCGCACCCGGTCACTGTCCCTCTTTCTCTCTCCCTAGGCCTATGACCCGTACATATATAGGAAACCATACATTTGTTTAGCCTCATAAACAAAAAAAAAAACATAAAAAAAAATAAAGCTTAATTCATTCTCAATATTTATTTTTTATAGCCTTTTATAATATTTTATTATTACATAATATAGATCTAGATCCAGAATTTTCATGTCATTAGAGCATGACTAGATCTATCACAAACAATTACATGATACTACCAACACGGTCTAGCCGGTAGTGACCTTGTGACCTGATTACTGTAGCGATAGACAGCGCTGTGCTGCCACTTGCGTAACATTCTTCAAAAGGGTCCTTCCATGGGAAGTTTTCCTGTTTTTAAATGGTTTTAATATAAAGTTATGTGGAAATATGTATAAATATCCTAAATAATTTTTTTTTTTCTACTTTGGATCATAATATATTTCCTAGATTTAGTATAGACCAAGAGCTGTTGACTCGTCCAAGGTGGTCAGTTTTCATTTTTCCAATAGTAGCCAAATTGATAATTAGCACAAAATTTCCATTTTATGTGTTTTAGCTGTGTTCTCTATAGAAAGTTTTGTGACTGTATGGAGAAATATGCTAAAAAAAAAATTTTCAATATGGACCTTACATTTTTGCTAAGATCAGGTCTAGATCTAGATCCTGTAGGCTATTTCGCAGTCTGTCAGTTTTCATTTCTCATTTTCAAACATTACTATAAAAATAATTTTTTGTTTTATAATAATTTGCTTTGTGCTATATCAAAAGGGCATGCGGTCCTTGAAACTAAATATATCATTTTCTAATAAAAAATTAAAAGTAAATTTAAACAGAGCATTCTTTTCACTCCGAATGGCCAAAAAAATTAATTTGTCCAAACATGGAAATTAATTCCAGAGTCAAAGAGTTAAATTTATCAGCAGTATATTATATAAATGCTTGTGTCCTTGACTTTTCGCTAATTTTGATTTGTTTGTTTCAGTTAACTGAATATGTAGGTCAGGTAGAAATTGATAAACCAAAGATCAATTATCTAAAATATGAGCCTAAAGAATTGCCTTTAGATACAGAGGGTAAATATTAAATTATTTCCTTTTTGGTGTTGTCATTGACTAATTATGCTACATCATATTTATTTATTCCATTTATTATTTCATTTCCCAGCATTTAGTCACATTATAGAAATTTATGACTTTCCCCCGGAATTAGCAACATGTGATCTTATTGCAGCCTTCAGGGAATTTGCGTAAGTTAATAAGTGACAATTTTTATACTGTATTGATATTATACATACATTTTATAGGCAAGTAGTATGTTCTTGTGACAACTATATGATTATGCCATCTGGACTATGTGGTACAGAAATGTGAGATATGAATAATTATATTTTTTTTTTTTTGCCTTAAACAGATCTCGAGGATTTGATGTTAAATGGGTGGATGATACTCATGCTCTTGGGGTGTTTTCTAGTGCTGTGGCTGGTGAGTTAAAAGTTACCAATAAAATAACAAAAACACAAAAAGCCCCTCAGTTTTTAATGCTTGTATTCATTTTTATTTTATTTACCACACAAACATAAAACAATTATACTGTAATCCATATAACTAGAAATTAATATTGAAAGCTTGTTTCACTAGCAATTATTTGGTGTTTTATTAAATACTTTAGCTAATAATTAACATAAAGCAATGATAGTAGACATTTTTATATCACATCTTCTAAAAACATAAACTTGCTAACTTACGTCGAACATTTAATTTAACATTTAATAATGAGATAACCCACATTTATTTGTTTATTTTTAATTTAAATCTCCAATACTTTTTAAACATTTATGTTTGAGTGTTTCACTATCTTGCCATTTTGAATTTGTTTATTTATCAGGGCAATCATATGTGATTGTAGTTTATAATTTGCCTTCTATTTAACTAGCCAATGAAGCACTGAAGATGTTTCACCCATTACTTAAAGTAAGATCAATGTCAGAGGCATCAAAAAAAGGACAACAGAAAGCAAGACATTGTCAAGGTAACAATTATGTACACTTCTTTATCAACATGTACTTATTGTCACCATATCCATTTGTTTCATTGAAATAAACTAAGTCAATGTTGAACTCTAATTGGCATGCTGTAAATGTTTGTGAGTTCTTGTTTGTTTATTAAACCTACCTTGTCGTGATATGTGTAAGATATCTAGTAAGAACATTTTAAGCTAACATAAAATTAGAAATCTTTGGTGAAATTCCACTTACTCTTATCAATGTTATGTAATACTCTTTTTAATGTTGCTTTATGAACTACCCTGAAGGTAATTTTTTTCTGTTCATAAATATCATGTTTCATTTAGACATGGTTAAATATATATTGTGCTAATGCTTGATATATAGTGATCATCTCCATGATTTATTTTTTGGCTAACCAGATTGACCAAAGTTCTCTTAGGATAGATATACTTATAAATCAATGACTGCTTATTAAAATGTTGAATATAAAAGCAAATATATAGCAATTTTCTTAGGAGGGTAAACCTGAACAAAATCATTTTTTAAAAGGTGTGAGAATTTTAATAAATTTTTTTTTTCAAATTTTATCACAGAGTTTCTTCAGCCTTACAAAGCTCGACCTGAGACTACTTCAATAGCAGCTCGACGGCTAGTTGCTGGGGCTCTAGGTATGGCTCCTCGGGTATCAAGGGAAGTAAGAGATCAGGAGAAACAAAAGTTGAAAGAAGCAAAAGGTAATCTTAGAGGATACATTTGTAAATATTTTAATAAAATCAAAATCAGTCCAAAAATGACCTTCTCTGTTCTGTTCATAATGTTGTTTGCAAGCACTTTGCTGAAATATTAGTCACCTAAATCATAATTCATCTGATCAACAATTAAAAACTTCAATGTGTTTGATAATCTTTTCTTTGAAGCAGTTCTAATTATGTATGTAGTCTCTTTCAGATCATCTGGAACAAGTAGAATAAGGATTCTAGAATTTAGACAAGAAAATATAACCATTTCATAGACCATATTAAAATTACAGATGCACTGACCTATAGCGAATTCCTCCCCCCCCCCCCCCCCCTTTTTACAATGGGATTTTAACTACCATGAAATATGTGAGGTTAGTCAAGTTAGGAATCAAACATCATTCAATTTTATTTTTTTTATGGTCAATATCAATTTTAAGATTTAATAAAAAGTAAAGTACCCTTTCAAACCTTGCAAATGATGTAAAGGTAGACGATTAACATGGGTGTCATGTGGCCAGTACAACAAGCAACTGCCTTTACTTTCACCAACTAAAATCAGACACCCATTATAGTTAGATGGACAGAGGGGCATCCTAAAAATCTTGGAACTTAAAATCCTACACTTCACAGAGATTCGAACCTGGAACCTCTTGGTTTGAAAGCTAAGCGGTTTACCACTCAGCCACCAAGCCCCTAAATATTTATTAATTTAGATGAATACATTAAAGCAATTTGACTTGCAAACTCTGAATTTTTTTATTTTTTTTTTTTCAAATAGAAAAAAGACGTCAAGAAAGACAACAGAAAAGTGATATGTGGGATGGTTCATTTGGAAAGTGTGCCATGGACGATGAAGATCAGAGTGTCAGATAACATCAATTCTACTCATAAAACTATGTTTTATTCTTGGTGCTAGTTCTTCCTTCTCCCAACTCCAATGTGCTGTCTTTGTTTTTGACTATTAGTCAACAATGCTACTGAATACCAAGAGAAATATTTTTAGTAGAAGCATGAAATATCTACAACATGCCTTTTTAATGAAGTTGATAGTGTGTTTGTTTTGTTGTTTTAAATGTTCATTTAGATTGTCACATATTCTTTTTGTAAAGTTTGTATATTAGTTGACATTTAAATACTTCAGTGTTTCTCAAATTTTAGGATGATCTTCCCTCGCGGATGCCACATTTTATCAATAATGATGTGATGGTGTTGCATTGATTTTTCAAGCAACAAAAAATATGTAGTGTTTGCATTGTGGTTATAAATCCATTTTTGAATATTAATCATGTAAAAATATGTTTTAAAACAAAGCTGGAACATTGTTACCAACATTATTAGCTGGTATAGGTGGGTGCTAACTTAATTTTTTTTATTCTTTTTGGTTGGGGGGGGGGTACTGGGTAGTCACATGTAAATCTAAAATGTTTAAGAAAGACTGAATTATACTATTCGCAGAAACCTAAATATTTGATTTCCCCTATGACCAAAGTTGTTTTAATTTTTTTTTTTAAGGTGGATAAGGAATCAAATAAACTTCTAGAAAGAAATTTGATGTGTGGTAGTGCTTCAGAAAGCATTATAAAATGTTAAATGATATTGATACAAATAAATATTGAACACAAAAGCCATACTAATTTAATATTATAATTTGTATTGCTCAAGAGATTAAGAAGTAAGCAAAAAAATATGTTATCATGTCTATAGCAGTGATGTAGCTAAGGATTTGGGGGCATGGGGGCTTGACCTCTTCAGGGCCCCAGCATTTTGACATTCAACATCATGACATGAGATAATGGCTACGCCACTGGTCTATAGGTTGTATTGTTTTATTTCTTTTTTTTTGTCATTCAATTTTCAGCATTTGAAACTCATTTGCTACATTATTTTTATACTTAACATATCTAGTCCTTTTGTGTACTAAGCTTGAAAAGGCAGATTAACTGTGTAGCCAATAAGAATCTTCAATCTTCATAGTTTTGTTTATTGGTACCCACTATGGCTGGGTTGCTATAAAGCATTGAGTACCTTTGCAAATATTGAGTCAAGAAAGTGGTAATACTTAAGACTTAATACATTGAACTGGTATAAAAACTGCAAGACAGTGTGAACAGTTAAAATTATTTTTTTTTATAAATATTTGATGGCTTCCAAAAAAAAGGTTTTGTTTCTTACCATTATTGAATTAGTTTCGTTTTAATTTAGAATTTCATTTTTTGATATGAATCAAGACCATAAGGAACTACAAAAAAATATATTTACAAATCTATTTTGATTCACTCATTCAAACCTTTGTCTCAGTGTTGTGCCCCAGATTTGAATGATTAATAGAAAGAAGTCTGTATGACAGGCAAAGAGAAGGCTTAGTTTGACTTTGTTGGATTAATACAAATGTACATTTACCACCATGAAATGTCAATGTTTTGATCTGGCCATGCATTCAATAATAAGACAGACATATTTGTATAGACTTTCATATTGGAAGAATAACATCCATCATTGAGTAGTAACGTTTCAATCTAAAAGCAAACAAACTGTATTCTGAGTTATCCATTTTTGAATAATAAATTATTTATTTTTTATGTAGATGTAATTATTTTGGTTAGTTTTGTGGAATGCACCCGTTTGGTATAACTTCATAGTGACACAGGCTCTGTTTTCATTGTTACTTAGGTATTAGTAATATACTGTTTACAGTGAAGCTATTTTCTCTCATTGGCAAAGTACAGAGATATTCTTGCCAGTGAGTTCTGACTTTTGCTAAAAATGTGCCTTCTAGAGATGCCATTAGACTTAGAGAAATGTCACAATTGTGTTCTTTTGTAAATATTGCAACCATTAAGGATTGACTTTGAAACTTGATTTCCAATATTGATGTAGATAAACATTTGAAAATAAACAGTTGGTGGAGTTTCTCCTTTTTTAAAAAAAAATTAATTATTTCTAAGTGTGAGTGTCTCTATCTTCATATAACTTATTTTATCTTTCTAGTATTTTAACTGCTTGTTCTTATTTAGAATATAAGTATATACTCATTTATCTTCAAAGGACTAGGAACTGCATGCTTTACAATTACAAATGAGTTGTACTTCTGTCAACTTTGAATCTGAGGATGTTGTAGCAAATATTTGACAATAGACTTCCTTTGCCATTACTCCTTAGATCTTCTAGTGGGTCAACTATTTGAGTGTGGAGAAATAAATAGTGCTGAATTGCATTGTGCAATCTAAACATCAGAACTTGTGCTGAATCTGTTTGCTTTTAACCTTATTGAAAGACTGGATAGTATAGAGCAATGCTCATCCTCCCATAAAGTATGAAAATTAAATACTGTGTGTAAAATATATGTAACTAGTTTGGCTAGAGAAATGGTCTAAAGGGAATTGGTAGGGTTACAGTCTAAAGGTGATTGGTTGGGTTACAGTCTAAAGGTAATTGGTAGGGTTACAGTCTAAAGGTAATTGGTAGGGTTACAGTCTAAAGGTGATTGGTAGGGTTACAGTCTAAAGGTGATTGGTAGGGTTACAGTGTAAAGGTAATTGGTAGGGTTACAGTCTAAAGGTGATTGGTAGGGTTACAGTCTAAAGGTGATTGGTAGGGTTACAGTCTAAAGGTGATTGGTAGGGTTACAGTAATTCCTCTCCCCCCTCCCGATCATTAATAAAATGTTTTACCCTTTTGTTAGTTTATTTTTTAATTAGCCAATTACAACAAAAAGTCGATGAGGCAATTTCTTTTTTTAATGGTTCAATAAGTTCTACCTTGTGTAAGCTATTCCGGGGAGGGTCAGGCGAACTACGTCCTGCGTAGCACATGTCTATGTTGTATACCAATTGTACATCCTGCAGTGTCACTAACACACTCACGCGGAGACTCACAAATGTATCAAAACAAATTGGTCTCAAGACAATACTCATCTACGTCAGCATTTTTTTTTATTTAATCATGTCCTAATCATTTCGAAAGGAGTTGGAATCAGAGGTTCCAGGGCTCATGCCTTGGTCAGTGCAGTCTGTCGGGTTCCTTTTTATTGCTTGGCTTGGCTCGTTAGGGGTTACAATTAACTATTACTTTTAATAAAAATTATTACTAAACACACTTCAACTCCAACTATCCGTGAATAAGGATAATACTTAAATTAATCTTTAATAAATCACACAATTATAACAACTCTCAAGAAATGTTACTATATACACAAGAAGAATATATACACAAACAACAGTCTAGGAAGCAACTGTCCAACCTTCCTGGACCGGGAACAAGACCTCACTGACTAACCCACTTTCTAGCACATTCAAAGAAGACTAAACCATTCAGTTCATAACTCGTGCAAGACTATTCACATTCATAACCTGGGGGATACATAAACAATGGGATATAACTATCATACCAAAATATCAAAGTAACATATTGTTGTAACTCTAAGGTAGGCACTCAACGAACGTCAGAAGGTAACACTAAACAAGGTATTTATTTACAGTACAAACAGGCATGGACTTCAACTACTAGTCCCAGAGTGTCCTATCTCAAGTGACACCAGTCCTTTGCTACCTATTAATACAGACCACCGACACACTTCCCAGTGCCGCCCTAGGTCCTCAACACAGTTCATAGCACACAGGACTTTCTCTTGAGTCAAGACAGTCCAGACTTCAATAACTTGAAGATCACTGCAGCCGGATCTACAACAGTCCTTCTTCCTCTATAAAAATGTCTTCCACTCCTTGTGTGGCTGCCTGGTCGTGCGGTTTGCGCGCTGGACTGTCGTTTGAATTTATCGATGGTCCAGGGTTCAAACCCTACCCGCTCCCATCCCCCGTCGTCCTGCGGGAGGTTTTTGTCAGGTGGGTTTAGTCGCTTAAGTAGGGTATGATATGATGGTCCCGTATCCCCAGCCTGAACAGAATAACACAAGAACCTAAAAGTAATGGCATGTAACATACGAATATCGAATAACAGTTATTCAACTGAACAGTTAGTGAATAACAACAGTTTTCAATATGAACAATATTTAATAATAATTAATTATAAGTTACCAACATATTTACATATACATCACTATCATTGAAGTCATCATTGAATTAATAATTAGTCTAATATCACGCCAATAAATTTACATAACACACCCTCACGCTCACACTCCATCTCGGCGCCCAACGTAACCTCAACTCCCTACACCTCAACAACAAGAGTTACTGCAAAACTCCAAGGGCGGAACGGCGACACACTTTCCCATAGCCCAAAGCCTAACACCCCTTACAAGGGGGAAACACAAAACCAGCTACCCAGCCAACAATGAAGCTCTCTCTCTCTCTCATGCGGGAACTAAGGCTGACGTAAACACAATATTCTAGACAACAAAACGCACTTAAAAGAAACTACTTCCTATACGCTAAAACACCAATATTTAATGCAAAAAAAAAAAACTTCACGCGCGCACGACATCCCCCCTCTCCCCCCTAACTGGATCTTGCGAAGACAAGTCCAGTCTTCAAAAAAGAAATTGAAAACTGAAGTATATAGACAGCAAAAGAAATTAGGAAACATTGCCCAACATTGAAGCCGGAGAATACAACCTTCATAAAGTCAAAATTACATAATTATTCACAGAGATGATGTCGCAAAGAACAACATCCATCATAAAACTATTATAACATTACATTGCATAATAAAAACAAGCAGTACATATTACATACATATTCATATATATCAAGCAATAGCTATAATAAAGTAGTCTTTTTGTGCGAATCACACCAGTCTTGAGCACAGGTCTGCAAGTATATTGTCCTCTCCTTTTATGTGACACACGTCGAAGGTGTAGTCCTGGAGCATCAGAGCCCACCTCGTAACACGGTGGTTCGTAAAGTTCGTGCTCCGGAGGTAAGCCAAGGCCTTGTGGTCCGTCTGAAGGTGAAACGTCGTTCCCCTAAGGTATCTGTCAAGTTTTCTAATGGCAAATACGATAGCCAAGCCTTCTCTCTCGATGATGGAATACCTCTGCTCCCGAGGCAACAACTTGCGACTCACATACTTGACGGGATGCAGAACACCATTCACGCACTGACTCAGTATACCGGAGATTCCTTTGTCCGAAGCATCGGTCTGAAGAAAAAATGGCAATGAAGGATCAGGCAAACGAAGAATGGGGTACCTACACAGATACGCCTGCACCCTGCTCAAAGCCTCCGCGCACTCATGATTCCAGTGCACTTTAACAGACCTTAACAGACCGACCCCGACCCAATAGATCAGTAAAATGAAACACCTCCACGCACCCTGGCGAACCTACTGTACAAAACCGCCAACGCGATTAATAATTACAGGTATTAATTTTTACAACACTCTAGACCACTTTAAGCCCTAAACATTCCTTTAACCTAGATATCTTTAAAGGAAAACAGTTAAACAATATAATGCTACTATTATACCACCCGCGGTACAATTAAGCATGTCATTAATGATCTTCATCCTATACGACAGAAAATGCAACTAGATTCGTAACCCAGATCCAATTGCTAAATTCAAATAGGATAAGATTGTACTTTTACGATGGTATATGCTCTATTACATGAGCTTCATCATTTACATTTTACTCTCCTACCAATGACTCAACCAACTAGTAACGCAATACTTTCATTTGTGTGCTAGCCTAACAACACGCCCGCAAAAATTTACCCATGCTACCAGATTACCATTAACCATCACGTCAACCTCTTGCGCTCACACGATGAGGGACTACCACAATACTTCTACTACCAAATTTTGACCTGTCCAAATATCTAACGGCCTTAGCAACGTCTGCTAAGTTCTTAAACCTTACATGTCCAACACCCATGGACTTCCCATTCGCCTCTAAAACCTCCACAAAACCAAACAAACCAAACTCCCTAAACCTATCCTTAAGCTTTTGCCAGTTAATATTAAATGGCAAATTTCTGACAGTTACAGTATAGCGATCCGGCATCAGCTTATACCCACGGCGACCTTCCGAATCGCGACGACCCTCTAGTCATCTATGTCTAGATCGCTGGTCTTGGTCCTTGACAATATCATTGGGATTTACATCCTCAACATCAGTCTCATTATTTTGGGCAACGAATTCATTAGGGCACTCAGCTGATTTATGACCTTGCTCGCCACAACTGAAACAAACAATCACCTTTCTTTTAACCACTGGATTCTGCTTAATCACAGGCTCACAACATGCTGCTGCCACATACACACTTTCTTCCTTTCTTATTGCTACCTCAGAACCAGCAACCTTGAAACCTTCAATCACCTCCAACATATTTTCTACTGTGCTGCGTTTGTTTAACACGAGCTGCCTGTACACCTCATTTGATACGCTTTCTAGTATCCTATTTTTAATGAAAGGATCTTTGATCTCTTCTACTGTCTTACCGACCTCAGCCATTTTGCACCAGTTGTCCAGTGCGGTCCTCAACTCGGAAGTCATTCTGCCGTGGTTTGACCCGGTGGAACCTTTTGCGGCATGTATCTGCATTGATGTCTGGGTGGCGGAGAAGTGCCGTTTTGACATCCTCATACTTGTCGCTGAGGAACAGACTGTCCCTCAACATAAAGTTTTTGAGAGGTGTCGTCAGTTTGTAGGACAACAGTAGGGCCCACTCTTTACTCTCAATCTTACACCTTGCTGCTACGGCCTCGAAGTGCGTCAGGTACGCCAGAAGATCGTCCTCTTCCTTCATGCCTTGGAAGTTCTTGTCTAGAATGTCCAAGACACTCTTTTGTCGCACCTCAACTGCCTGACCTACCACTGCACCTGCCTCTGGCGCCGACTTCTCTTTAAGCCGTGCCAACTCCAGTTCATCTTTTCTTTTGAGCTCCTCTCTAGCATCTCTCTCCTTCCACCTCTCGTGTTCCTCACGCCTGGCCTTCTCCTCCCGTTCATGTCTAGCGGCTTCATCCGCCTTCGCCTCTCTTCTCAACCTCTCTTCCTCCGCCTTCGCCTCTCTTCTCAACCTCTCTTCACGCTCAAGTCTGGCTTTCTCCTCAGCCTGCGCCTCTTTTCTCAATCTCTCCTCTCGCTCAAGCCTAGCCGTCTCTCGTTCAAACTCCTCCTTCTTGGCTCTCTCGTATTCAACCTTCTGCTCTGCCACATACCTCTCCAACCTCTCACCATCATACCCTAGAGCACGGCCGTCACTGATGAACTGGGCGGTTAGAGTCAACCTCGTCTCCATCACACAGACTATTAAATAATACTTACAGTCTAACTATCACTAACAAAAACCAAAGTTAGATCATAGAGAGAAAAAGGAAAAAAAAAAATATTATTTCTTAATTACAACGGGCTAACTGAAATCACGGGCGCATCGACAAAAACAGGGCAAAGGACTTATCTGCTCAGTATCCCGCGTCGGAAGAAACTCGCCTCACTCCAGGCTCCGCAGAAGAGAAAAGCCACAGACAACCAAAGCACAACCAAAGCCACTGGAGCAGACCAACGGTTCTAACTTCAGGACGGTTCCGGTACACCAGCCAGCAAGACACACAGTTTCAGGTCGATCCCGTCGACAGACACTCGATCCACTCACACGTTGCCGCTCAGAGTCAGAGGAATCAGGCGTTGGTGACAATAAATAAAAGAACAGGTTACAATAGTTTCAAAGAGTAACTACACACTCTAAGTTTTCCGAAACAAATGGGAACTAAGCACATTAGGCAAAATACAAGGGATGCCCAACTAATCTATCGCGTGCTGTACATAAAGCATCAGACCGCTCAAACGGCTTAAATGTATTTAATTTTATTTAATACATAACCATTACATATATCATTATATGTCATATATCTTATGTTGGCGTTAGCGGTCAAATCAAGGACACAAAGGTCACAACGTTGACATTTACATATTGTTTCGACGAGCCCCCATTTCTGTCAGGTGGGTTTAGTCGCTTAAGTAGGGTATGATATGATGGTCCCGTATCCCCAGCCTGAACAGAATAACACAAGAACCTAAAAGTAATGGCATGTAACATACGAATATCGAATAACAGTTATTCAACTGAACAGTTAGTGAATAACAACAGTTTTCAATATGAACAATATTTAATAATAATTAATTATAAGTTACCAACATATTTACATATACATCACTATCATTGAAGTCATCATTGAATTAATAATTAGTCTAATATCACGCCAATAAATTTACATAACACACCCTCACGCTCACACTCCATCTCGGCGCCCAACGTAACCTCAACTCCCTACACCTCAACAACATGAGTTACTGCAAAACTCCAAGGGCGGAACGGCGACACACTTTCCCATAGCCCAAAGCCTAACACCCCTTACAAGGGGGAAACACAAAACCAGCTACCCAGCCAACAACGAATCTCTCTCTCTCTTGCGGGAACTAAGGCTGACGTAAACACAATATTCTAGACAACAAAACGCACTTAAAAGAAACTACTTCCTATAAGCTAAAACACCAATATTAAATGCAAAAAAAAAAACTTCACGCGCGCACGACAGTTTTGACTAGGAAGTAAACTATCTTCAACTCTGAAGGAACATCCGAAACATGTAAAACATTTTACAAACAATGCTGCGCACCATCAATGTGGCTCGGGAGCGGAGTTACAACAATATTCATCTTCCCCTGACACAGTCCTTTATTTCGTTTTATTTAATTCACTAAATGTGTACCATAGAGCTGCCTTTAAATATGTGCATCATTCATTGTTCACATTTCTCTTGAAGTGTACAGTTTTATTGCCACCGACTCACTGAAGCTTCTCTATTTAACGGTAGTGTCTTTATGTTGTGCTTGTTCTGAGATACATAAAGTTTACATTAGTGATACTCTACTTTATTTGGCCGGCGGGCCATTTTAATATCAGACACTCGTGTCGCGGGCCACTTCAACTAAAAAAAAAAAAAAGGAAATAGACAATAAAACATTTGTATTGGAAACCAGAGAATCTAGTAATTACTTTAATTCATGACAAGTTTATCATAAACCAACTTTTAAATATCCAGCTGCTTACTGAGCAAGTCGGAGCATTCAAACTAAAATTCTAGACGTATTCTCATCAATCCTCTACTCTAGGTGTAATCTAACAATCGCACTTCAAACCAAGAATGCCGCCTTATTTGTTTATGTGTTTGGTTGCAAAAGGCTCTTTAATGTTATTTAAATTATAGACATTCTTTCTTTATAAACAAATATGTTGGTATATTATCAATCTATTTACCCTAACAAAGGGACAGATTTTTTTTTCAATCTTTTTTTGTGGAGAGGGAATTTTCTAGACCTTGTGCCGACGTTTCGGCGGGTCGGATGGAGCCATGTCGCGGGCCGGATGTGGCCCATGGGGAGGCATTTTTGTTCGCTTGGTAGGACTACTATGTGGCTGCTAGGCGGAGATGTCGAATTGGTGGGTCCCTTATTTGGTTATATTTACCGATTTCTCTTATTAACACTTTGCCTGCTGCTTTTATTTATGTAATATTGTGCATCAAGCCACTCCAAGAGGAAATATCGTTTCTACTACCCATTGCCATTTTCAACAGTACACAAACTCCAGGCTATTTATCAGGTGTATCTGCCGTCGCCCAAATATCTTTTTGATTGCCTCATCAGGTGCTTCGTTATCTTCTGTGGCGCTTACAGTAGGTTGTTATACCATTTGTTTTGTTAGAAAAGAAATCCACCACCTATTGTAATTTACAAATGCTTTTATATTATAGTGGAAAAAAGGTGTGAATAATGCTATACGACTGGGGAAACTTTTGATGACATTATATACTCTTGTTACAGCCCTTGACTAACTAGTCCGCTGAAATTTTGTGGACTTTTTCTTGTTATTAATTAGCGTGAGTCGTTTTTTTTAAAAAACTCTCACATTGACATACGATAATATGATTTCTTTTTGTTAGATTTGCGACCAACATATTTTGCCACAACCATTTTCAGCCGGTGGTCAATTTAGATTTTATTTTCGCCGTCTGCTCCTGTCCTTGGCAGTGGATTTGATTTTGGCCTCAAATGTTTATCCCGCGGCCTTTGTAAGTGATCTCCAGCTGTCTCAACTCAAAAAAAAAAAAAAAAGAAAAATACCTGTCTCTGATGGCCTTTCAGCTGAAATATTTAAAATGGGATGAGATGCACTATCTCAGAGGCTAACAAACGTGTTCGCTCTATGCTGGGAGTAGTGCGTTGTTCCACTTGCGAGATGCCTTTATCACATGCCTATATAAAAAGGGTGACAAGTCTAACAGCAGCAACTATCAAGGCATTACACTAGTTTGTAGCAGGAAACATTTTTGCACGAGTTTTGTTTAACCAACTAACCCACTCCGGAGTGGAAGAGGTGATCGTAGATATTGTGGCTGTACATTTTATAATTGACACAAAATCCATATTTTCGATAGTCATAGGGGACCCCTGGCAAATCGTCATTCGATCCTAATGGGGCTCGATCCACAGGTCGAGAACCACTGCTATAGAGAAACATCTGACTTTTTTTTTGCCACCATTACAAGAAAAATACAGAACTTAAAAATTTTCGCTGCCTTGGTGGATCTCACCAAGGCTTTCGACACGGCCACTCGCGATGGATTATAGAGGATTTTGACCGGCTCGGATGCCCACCTACGTTCCTACCCCTTCTCAAGCAGCTTCATGTGGGACAAAAAAGGCCAGAAGAGACACAATGGTGATTACTTCCCAATAGAAAATGGCGTGATACAAGGCTGTTTACTTGTCTCTGCTCTGTTCGCTATCTTCTTTAGCGTAATGCTGGGTCAAATGAGGCAGCGATTGTATGAAGGCATCTACGTCAAGTTTCTCTCAGACGGCAATGTGTTCAATCTTCGACGTCAACTATCCCATACAAAATAAAGGAGATGGCCATAACGGAGCTTCTCTATGTCGATGATTGTGCCCAACTTGCTCACAATGAACATGATCTCCAGCTGGCGCTCGATAAATTTGCATACGCCTCTTTTAGTATATTTGTACATCTCGGGAAAACAGAAGACATGTTCCATAAGTAGCCCAATAAAACCTACTCAGCCCCAAAGATCACCGTAAATGGGTATCAGATACCAGGAAATAAAGCAAATGAGTTTGAGTACTTTAGTCAACACTCACGTTAGTTCGTTCATATGGTAAGACATGACTCACTGTCAAAATTCATCCTTCAAAGTACAATAGAGGAAGCACGAAGGGTCGTCCAAAGAAAATCTGTCTGGACAACGTCAAAGAAGGAATGGGCCTCGCTTTTTATATCCTGTTAAGAGCAGCTGCTGGCCGGGAAAAATAGAGGGATTTGGTTACGCAAAACATTGCAGCACCCCTACGATGAAAGTCCAAGACCATATAATAAATGATGAATGATTTGAATAGAAAGCTATTTATAATATAGGTTAATAAATGTTTTTAAATAGTCACTTAAACGGTTGAACAATGCATCTGACCTATGGATAATGAGGAGATCAAACGTCTTGTATAAAAAAACAACAATAGTTTAGCTCTGCACAGTACTATATTTAATTTACAAGGTCGACCAGATTAGCAGCACACGAGTACTTTAAGTTCACAAGTTACATAAGCATCTCTTATTTTAGTTCCATAACGTCTGTAAATCACGAGATAAAGAGTCCTGACTAAAGTCAGATAATTATGTGTCTTGGGGACGCTCTCCTTTCCTGAGACGTTCTAACAGGATCACATGTAAACATGATCAATCCTTTGAATCTCGATTCCTATTCCCCGATGCGTTTAGTTTCATCACATCCTCTCTGCCCCGGAGCTGGATAGTTCATCCATATTGATTCAAAACTAACGTAAAAAACATTGTTCTGACTGGTCAGTGTCCAGACTTGACATGCCAACGGGAGAGGAATTTTGAATGTTATTTCCCCACTATTCCCGCGTTTACGTCACACCCACCATTCCCGTGTTTACCTTACACCTAACCATTCCCGTTTTTAACTTAAACCCCACCATCCCCCCCCCCCCTTTTTAAAATTTTTTTTTAGCTCACACTCCACCATTCCAGTTTTTATCTTGTTTTTTTTTTTTTTTGTCTTTTTTTTTTTTTCTCTTGGCATTAATGTCACTCATTCTTTGACTGATACTTATGATACTCTTTGAAGTGCATTCTACTGACGTGGATGAGGTCAGCTCTTCTGAACTTGAGAACATGAAAACATGATTGTCTTGATGGTCTGACAATGTGAGCAATATTTTTACAGTTCTGATTGAATTTTTTTTTTTACGGTAAGATTGTCTTTGTTTTAAGTCAAATAATAATGATGACTGTAATTGTATTCACGATTTTAATAACAATGATTTGGAAGTGCGTAACTGATGGAAAGTACATTGAGAAACTAATGTCATGATGTCCAACTTTATCACAATCTTTGTTCTGTCTGTATCGCTACAGCTTAAGCTGCAAAACTAATCCATCAACATTTGGTCATGATCTAAACTGAAACAAAACAAGCAAACTAAAAAAAAAAATTCATAAAAAAAGCCAATCTCATCAAATGGAAAGAACTCTGCACTTACAACAATTAAACATACACACATAGACATAAATAAATATAGACTGGCCGATTAAAGAGTTTTATGAAACGAAAATTTGTGACTTGCAATTTTGTGTACTTTATTATAGAACATTTATGAGCAGTATAAAAGTTTAGTATTCATATCTATTTCAGCCATATCCTACATATATTGTAAATAAGGAGGCAGTATAGTTTTGTTTAATCTCTAAGAATGAAGATCATGCAATTTTTCATAATTCAGAAATCCGAATACAATAGATATACATGTTTTCAAGTTACATAAAGTTACTTCCTTCGGCCAGTCTATATTTATTGATGTCTCTGCATACACATGAGTAGCAAGCAAGGGAGGAAACAATAATAAATAAAGAGTGACTTTGAACCAGAGACTTATGTATAGCTTACTTACTTAGGGCCTCCCGCGCCGTTCAGTGCATTGGGCAGCTAGCTGTCTCCATAAAGATCTGTCGTTGTCTGAAGCCTCCTCCCACCTGGTGTCCACTGTTCTGAGGTCCTCCATGAAGGTGTGGCGCCAAGTAATACGAGAACGTCCCTGTTTGCGCTTTCCTCGTATTGGCCTCCATGTCATCGTATATGTTATGTATAGCTAGACCAATATTTCCAGTTTCTGTTGTTTTCGAAATCAAAAGTTTTTTTCTCATTCTTTTCATTCATATAACAATAAGAACAAAAAAGATCTGCTACATTTTTGACGTAAAAGTTGGCAGCATATAAATTAAAGACTTTTCTTCTGAAAATAAGATAGTATTATCCTGCACATATCCATGTGTCATTCTAGTCGTGCATGTAAATAATGAATGGAAACTCCGCTAAGTCATTGTTGTTGTTTTGTGGTGATTGAGTCAACCCGTTCCATGCTCTAAAACGGCTCTAGGGAAGAAGGAGCACTCTTATCCCAGCATATAGGATATGTGAATTTGTTTTTGTAAGTATTTGATTAGATTGTGTTTCTGTATTTGTAAATTATGGTTTAGTGTTTTATGTAGGCCCTAGTATTGCTACTTTTAGTGTATTAGTACTTTACTTTTTAGTGTTCTGTCTTGAAGTGTCTCCAAATTTTGTGATTTCATAATGGTGTTATATGAATGCGGCCTATTTAGATGTGATACATCTGACGGCTAAATATTACGTCTGTTTAACTTCTTTATGTTTGCTTGAGTTGAGGGTACCCATATAGAGGATGCATTTTCTAATATACATCAAGTAATAGCTAATCTTCGCTGGTGCAGAAAAGCAGGGCCGGCCTTAAGAATGGTGAGGCCCCATTTAATGGATGCTTGCGAGGCCCCTCTTCTAATTTATTTTTAAACGATAACAACTATTTCTACACAGAAAAGTTTAAAACTGCCCTAAGGCCGGCCCTGGGTGAAACATTTAAACTATTTAATAGCGGTGAAACTAGTGCCTGTGCCGCCCTTACGAATTTCGAGGTGAAATTGATAGGATGCTTGCGAAGCCCTTCCATTATATATTTTTCTATATTAACTATTTCTACTAATTAGATCATTCTATCAACTTTTATTATAGGAAGCAACTCAAATCATAACTTCACTAGAGAAGTGTTGTACATCTAAGTTATAATAACAAAGTATTAAAAAGAATTTTTAAAAAAATCAGTTACCATTAATAATATGACAGAATAATTTATAAATGGGCCTTGCTTTCTTCTTAGCAAAGTCCACTAGAGAATTGATGTCTCTGCTTATAAGAGATTCGAGATATAAGTGTGTTATATTATCAATTATGATTTAATTACAACACTGGTGTTTAGGTTACAACTACATTTTATTGATATCAACAAGAAAGTGAAAAACTAACAGGAGAGTCAAATACACACTAACAACATACTTGAGAACAACACGTGAACACACTCAACAGTAGAACAAGGGAGACTACAAGAAAACAAACCCACACACACAACCATACATAAACATAAATACAAAAATAAATGTAACAAAGTGCTAAAAATGTTCCATCGCTCTCACTGAACTTTTGACCTAAGGTTTTGATCAATTTGAGTTTGGAAAAGCTTCCTTCACCAGAAGTGACTGTCACTGGAATTGTCTTCAATAATCTTATGGTAATGAACAAATTAGGTAGACCTACCATTTCTAGCAAGATATTGAAACAGTTCCTTGGGATTTTGTTACTAAGCAGGCAATATTGGCTTTATTGTCTTACTTTCAACAGAAAGCATACATCAACAATCCATCTATGACAATCTATGTGTGAGCAGGTCAGGCAAGCGCGAGTGGATAGAACCTATTCTTACTGCTCAACATTAAAATTTACCAACAGTAGGCAGATGTTTGCGCTACTGGGTGGGCTCAATCTGTGCACCTCGGTATGGTGATCAAGGGGCTAGAGTAACCTAAGTAACCAGACAACTAACTATACTAACTTAACTAAATGAAAACAAGATCACAAACTTTAGTTTACGATAAATAAAACAAAAAGAAACTTTATTTACATAAAAAAATAAATCAATAATAAAATATAATATATATTTATATTATACACTAACTTGACTAATCACTACTACTGAACCCATCAACTAACTAAAACACTCTAAATCTACACCACTACAAACACTAACAAACTAACCAAACCAACTATCTAACTAAATCACTACAACTACTACCCTAGACCTAGATCGACAAACAAACTACAATAAACTAGTCTAGATCTACAATATCCTACTACTACAACCAACCCATAACTAAAACTAAAACAAGAACATCTTAGCCTTAGTACACTTACTATCTAGACTAAACTAATTACTAACTAGCTAAAGCAAGAAACAGACTATAACTAAGCCACTAATAAGGCAACACTACAGAAACAAAATAACACTAGTGTCACTAGCTTCCCTAGAATTAGATCTAGAATAGATCTACAGAAACAATAACAAAACTATCAATAGCAGAAACAAAATAACACTAGATTCCCTAGAATTAGAATAGATCTACAACAGCAGTTATAAGCAGCAGCTATTTCAGCAGAGTAATTGCAGCAGCTAAAAGCAGTAATATTCAGCAGCTAAAAGCAGAGTAATTGCAGCAGTTAAAAGCAGCAGTAATAATAGCCTGCAAAACATAAATGCAAAACTATATTATATTCTATTAGGACTGATGGACGCCGCCATCTTCAATACAGCATGTTGCCAACTATTATGACAAATAGTCCAAGTAGAAAATAAAATAACTACCTTACACATAGTATTGATCTAGAAAAAAATATAAAATATTTCTACACTTACAGGCCATCCCAGGTACAGAAATATAAAATAATTACACGACAGACCACAAAGATCTTCGGCTGTCACACAGACATACTATACTGACCACTGGTCAACTGTACACTGAACTGTATTAAGACAGCATGTAGTACATCCCTTTTATACTATCCCGCACTAACCTATATAAATATGCGGAAGTACAATTATAAAATCTGACACTAACCTATAAAAATAAAATATATAAAAATAGCTCTAACCTATACAACAAAAATACATATAAAACTAGCTCTGGGAGCGCAAGCTCACATATGTCTTTTGAGATGTCTGTTAGAGCAATCTCCAGGTCGGCTGAACATGTTCTGATATGGTCCTTTCAAGTCCTTTGTCATATTATGAAAATTATACAGAAATCTAAAGACTGTGATTTCCTTCAGTTGCATAACCCGTGGTTGAAGAGATTACAATGCCTTGTCAACAAAGTTCTCTCTAAATTCTGCCTTGAGGTAAGAGATGGGTTCTTGAGAAGATTCATAAATAAACGTTCTATTTTTCTTGCGCCCGCTTTCCGTTGAAACCCGGGGTCAACTTCGAACTCATTTGCAAGCTCATTGGCATCAATCAAAGCAGCCTCAAAGCCTATCTCTCGGTGTGTCGTTAACCAATCACACAATTTTTCAAATGATGTCAGCCCTGCGGCAATTATCCATGGTGTTGAGTTTTCTAGATAGTAAAATTTACTTTAAACAGTAAAGAGTGCCAGAAAGATAGTGTAACCATTTTTGGCTTACTTAAAAAATCAGCCTTTTCCCTAGAGCATCATCTGTGCTTCCTGCTAGTTCTTCTAAAGCATCACACATTTCTGCAGCTAGAAAGCCTACAGCCCTCACACTTTCCAGTCTACATTCCCATCGTGTTTCTGATAATGGTTTAACAGACAGACATTTCACGTGCTTTTTAAACTGTCCATCTTTTCGTAGATGAAACAAAAAGTGTGTATATAGGCTGCAGGGTTCCAAAAAATGTCATTGCATCTGAACTCGTTTTAGATATATCTCCATGGAAAAGATTAAAATTATGGCGCTCGTGACTGTCTTTCCAAGAGAATACGTCAGAAATATATGTATGACATTAGTTAATTGAAATATATGTATGGCATTAGTTAATTGAAATATATGTATGGCATTAGTTAATTGAAATATATGTATGACATTAGTTAATTGAAATATATGTATGGCATTAGTTAATTGAAATATATGTATGGCATTAGTGAATTGAAATATATGTATGACATTAGTTAATTGAAATATATGTATGACATTAGTTAATTGAAATATATGTATGGCATTAGTTAATTGAAATATATGTATGGCATTAGTTAATTGAAATATATGTATGACATTAGTTAATTGAATAAATCGTATGAATCACTAAATAATGGTGTCCCCCAAGGAGGAGTCCTATCCCCAACACTTTTCCTAATATTCATAAACGATCTAAATCAAAACCTACCCAAAAAAGTTAAGAGCAGCATGTATGCAGATGACCTTGCCTTAATTAGCACAGAAGATTATGTAGGAACATCGAAATTTCGATTACAAGATGCTCTTGATAAACTCAATAATTGGTCCAAAGACTGGGGCATGTCCATTAACACAAAAAAGACAACATATACCATATTCTCACTGTCAACAAAACAACAAACAATAAAATTAACATTAGATAAGGAAGCTTTAGAAAAAAATTACAGCCCTACTTATCTTGGAGTCACCTATGACCCGAGACTAACCTGGAAAAACCAAATAGATAAAACACAGAGTAAAGGCATCCAGAGACTATCCCTCTTGAAAAAATTAGCTGGCACAGATTGGGGAGCTAATTACAACATCCTGAAAAAGACCTATACCAGTTATGTAAGACCTGTACTAGAATATGGTGCCACAGCATGGGGCTCAGCAGCCCAAACCAACCTAAGAAAAATAGACAAGGTTCAAAATATTGGTCTAAGGATAATGACAGGAGCAATCAAAACAACACCCATAAGAGCTATGGAGGAAACCGCTGCCCTGATCTCTCTGGATGAAAGAAGAGAAATAAAAATCCTTTCCCAATTCACTAAATTGGAAACCTTGGAGAGGCACCCACTCAGAACAAAAATCCACAAAACTGGCACAAAAAACCGTCTCAAAAGGACCAATTTCATACAGGAATCTCTAAACCTAAAAAAGAAACACCAACTTGAAAAAATTACTCTGGAATCCTCGATACACTATAATGAATCTCCACCCTGGGACGAAAGCCCTCTTCCTACTATAAGGGACCATATAGAAAACATAAAAAGAAAATCTGATTACAGACCAACAGAGCTCAAGGAAATAGTGAACTGTTTTCTACATACCAATTACCCTAGCAATCAGTGGATCAGAGTTTACACGGATGGCTCATCCCATAAAGCCACCACAAATGGAGGAGCTGGAATACTTATCGAATGGCCAGATGGAGGAAAACTAGAAAAATCCTTTGCAACTGGAGAGCTCTCTGACAGTCACAGAGCAGAAAGGGAAGCACTAGCACTAGCTGCTACCATGCTAGCAAATCATCCAAGTTCCCCTCACAGTCAGATTGTCTTTCTAACAGACGCAAAAACAACCCTCCAAAGCCTGCAAAACTCTGATTCCCCTTATATTAAAAACCTCAGAACAGCACTCACAAAGCTCAACCACAACAGCAAAAAAACTGTTATTCAATGGATACCAGCTCACATACAACTAGCAGGAAATGAGAAGGCTGACACACTCGCCAAGAGTGGGAGAACAAACTCACAAGTAAACTCTGCACTCTATCCAGAAGAAATGAAGAAATTAATTGTAGATAAAATAAATGAGAAATGGACGAGCTCCCATCCAAATCACAAGAAAGATGATGCTTACTATAAGCTATCCCGACAAAACCAACGTCTAATCTTTCGACTCAGGACCGGACACAACAGAATGCGACAACACATGTTCCGGAAGCTCAAAATTGGAACCAGTGAAATCTGCTCATGTGGAGTATCACCAGAAAATGCCGACCACGTCCTCCAAAACTGCTCTCTCTACCAAGAGGCCCGTATAAGACATTGGCCCCAAATCACCCCAATAGAAAGAAAACTATATGGAGAGCTCCCTGATTTGGAAACCACTGCGCAGTTCATCTCATGTATTGGTCTAGTCATATGAACACTCCAACATAACAATGAGAACGATGAAGAAGAAGAAGAAGAACTAAATATGTTAACCTTGTTAAGTCCTACATTTTTAAAAGCCTATGGTAAAAGCCGTAACTGATAATGAAATACTAAATGTAAAGTGGGGCCTTTGCCAAGCGTGGAGCCCAAATTGGACCAATGTAAAATGCGCTTAAGGCCGGCCCTGTCGGAAAACATATACAATATAATCACCCAGAAAGTCAAAATAAGAATATCAATAAACACGGTTGTAACTAAGTGTTGTGGTAGTTTTTGTTATAACACACTATATTATCATTTCTGCCATCTAACATAAAATTGTTTATATTTTTAAAGATATCCAACTCCTTTGAAATATTTTTGTTTTTACCAATTTAAAAAAAAAAAAGGTTACAAAAGACAGTTTGTGTGGAAACACAAACTCAGAATCGGCCCCCGAAGAGGTCCACCCAGGCAGGCTTCAATATTTTCAGAAAGAACATCCAAATGAAATTATATCAAAGACAAAATGAGTGATAAGAATGGAGAAAGAAGGTTAACAGATCTTGTGTAGTGCCCCAACGGTCCCGCAGATCAAAGGATAGGTGAAAGTGAATGTAAAGTTCATCTGTTTTTGTGGCCTACGGTTAGCGAGGGTGTCATGTAGCCAGCACAACGACCAACCGCCTATACTTTTCCCCAACTAATGTCAGGTACCCATTAGAGCTGAGTGGACTCAGAGGCGCCCAAAGATTCCAAAGTTGAAAATCCCAGTCTACACCAGGATTCGAACCCGGGACCCCCGGTTCGGAAGCCAAGCGCTTTACCGCTCAGCCACCGTGCCTCCCCTGGCCTAACTGATGTCTTATAATTGATCTAATTGTTTTGAAAAGGCTCAATCTCTTATTCGAATCCTTAAAAAAAAATTAAAAAAAAAAATTTTAAAAAAATCCGCAATAAAAAAATGTTCAGAAAAATGAAGTTTATAAGATTACTATTTATTTAAAAAAAAAAATAAAAAAAAAATTCCGCAATAAAAAAAATGTTCAGAAAAATGAAGTTTATAAGATTACTATTTATTTTAAATTAGGTCTAACTTATAATGCATACTAATTAGCTTTTTCTCTTTAAAAACTGCTTGCATAACTGATTTAAAAAATTAGATTTTTCGCTTTCAGAAAAAAAAAAGTAGCCGTTGCATCAGAACTTTGAATGGTCTAATATATTGTGATGTCGGATTTTCAATATCTTTTCTAGTTTACGAGATCTAAACGGGACGGACGGACAGACGGACAGACATTTCGCACAAAACTAATAGCGTCTTTTCCCCTTTCGGGGGCCGCTAAAAATTACAAAATCAAATAACAATTTTTTTTTAATTTGAAAATTTTCGACAAGCAGCAACAGATTTTACTTACTTGTAAATCTTTCTACATTGTACTTTAAGGAATGGGATGGGACATAAGGCCGTCTGTGTTTTGAAGTGATCACTTCGTGCCAGCCGAGTAGCAGCCTCCCTCTCTCACCTTTTTTTTTAAAAAGCATTTATTAACAAGGGAGACAACTTTGATCTAGCAAGGCTTATCTGTTTTACATGTTTCGGATGTTCTTTCAGGATTGAAGATAACTACATTTGATCCCCGTCTTTCTCACATTTTGTACCATTGGCTTCTCCAACAGCAAAACTGACAAACAATTAGTTCGCACCCCTTGGTCATTAGTTATTGAAGAGTTTAAAGTAAAAATGTTTGTTTTTCTGTAATGGAAGAGGAAATTCTAACATTCTGATATGCAACAGTCGAAGGGAATCACGTTTTCAAATGTCTTAAAAATTAAAAAAAGTTTAGATTTATTATTTTTAGAGATGCTCCGCTCCAGATTGTTGTTTGTTTCTAAAGCCCTACTTTGAATCGAAGCAATGTCTTTAATTTCAACTATTTTGTTTCAAACCTTGTTAGTCTACTTGGGTAATATTCAAACCTGGATGTAGAACTACAATGTAAATACATTTTTCGTCCATTGAAAAGCTAATTTACCGGCATTGTTCATCTTTGGATTTCACTGTGATGAGGAATGCGTAGTCCTTGATGGATTAACGAGAAAGACTGTAAAGACATGGACTAAAATTGTTTGACATGTTTCGGATGAACCTTCAAAATTGAAGATGACATCCTATCCCCAAACCTCCAGCAGGATGGCGGCGGGCATGTTTCGAACCCGGTATAATCGAGACGACAGTCCAGGGCGCACGATCCTGTCGTGATAGGCCTAATTGTATGCTTAGTAATGTTTATTTAGGTGAACGGAGAAGTAGTATTAATGTGCACAACTGTAAAGATACTTTAATACACTCTTGTAAATGTAAATTGTATACATATCTGACCTTTATGATGAGTATTTGTATACATGTATAACCTCTATGACGTGCATTTGTATACAGATATGACTTCTAAATAATGTGTACAATTAAATAAGAGAACATAACCCAACATATTTAGCCATATCTCTGAATACTGAAGGTTTAATTTTCCCCTTGTTGATACAAATAAGATAAATAATTACCAGTAATTAGTTGTCTTAGTGGTTATTTTTTTGTATTGATTCTTGTATTGACTTCGCCAACGAATAATTGTGCAAAGTTTTTAACTTGATCGGAGAATGGGTGAGGTAGAAAAAAATGTAAATGTGTTCAAGATTTGTACCAGACAAACAGACAGACAGACAGAGGGATTTCGTATAATCTTTGTAAAAACAGTTAAAAAAAAAAGAAAACATTAAGATTACACATACTAGTAAAATACGACACAATGTTAGGAAAACGCAGATTGAAAATTCTACATACAAATAATAGATGGCGCATCGAGGCACAAAAGTAACTCCTGAAACAGCCAAACGAAACTTTTAGTATCAAACTGTTCAAACATGACAGTTTTCAATAGAGGATTGATTATTCCCAAACATGACAGTTTCCAATAGAGGATTGATTATTCCCAAACATGACAGTTTCCAATAGAGAATTGATTATTCCCAAACATGACAGTTTCCAATAGAGAATTGATTATTCCCAAACATGACAGTTTCCAATAGAGGATTGATTATTCCCAAACATGACAGTTTCCAATAGAGGATTGATTATTCCCAAACATGACAGTTTCCAATAGAGGATTGATTATTCCCAAACATGACAGTTTCCAATAGAGGATTGATTATTCCCAAACATGACAGTTTCCAATAGAGGATTGATTATTCCCAAACATGACAGTTTCCAATAGAGGATTGATTATTCCCAAACATGACAGTTTCCAATAGAGGATTGATTATTCCCAAACATGACAGTTTCCAATAGAGGATTGATTATTCCCAAACATGACAGTTTCCAATAGAGGATTGATTATTCCCAAACATGACAGTTTCCAATAGAGGATTGATTATTCCCAAACATGACAGTTTCCAATAGAGGATTGATTATTCCCAAACATGACAGTTTCCAATAGAGGATTGATTATTCCCAAACATGACAGTTTCCAATAGAGGATTGATTATTCCCAAACATGACAGTTTCCAATAGAGGATTGATTATTCCCAAACATGACAGTTTCCAATAGAGGATTGATTATTCCCAAACATGACAGTTTCCAATAGAGGATTGATTATTCCCAAACATGACAGTTTCCAATAGAGGATTGATTATTCCCAAACATGACAGTTTCCAATAGAGGATTGATTATTCCCAAACATGACAGTTTCCAATAGAGGATTGATTATTCCCAAACATGACAGTTTCCAATAGAGGATTGATTATTCCCAAACATGACAGTTTCCAATAGAGGATTGATTATTCCCAAACATGACAGTTTCCAATAGAGGATTGATTATTCCCAAACATGACAGTTTCCAATAGAGGATTGATTATTCCCAAACATGACAGTTTCCAATAGAGGATTGATTATTCCCAAACATGACAGTTTCCAATAGAGGATTGATTATTCCCAAACATGACAGTTTCCAATAGAGGATTGATTATTCCCAAACATGACAGTTTCCAATAGAGGATTGATTATTCCCAAACATGACAGTTTCCAATAGAGGATTGATTATTCCCAAACATGACAGTTTCCAATAGAGGATTGATTATTCCCAAACATGACAGTTTCCAATA